>NC_090366.1:9749005-9791505 GCF_035084215.1 Heptranchias perlo | reverse complement strand
CTTCATCCAAGTCATTAATATAGATTGTAAATAGCTGAGGCCCAAGCACTGATCCTTGCGGCACCCCACTAGTTACAGCCTGCCAACCTGAGAATGACCCGTTTATCCCTACTCTCTGTTTCCTGTCCGTTAACCAATCCTCTATCCATGCTAATATATTACCCCCAATCCCATGAACCCTTATTGTGTGTAACAACCTTATCGAAATCCAAATATACTACATCTACTGGTTCCCCTTTATCTACCCTGCTAGTTACATCCTCAAAAATCTCTAATAAATTTGTCAAACACGATTTCCCTTTCATAAAACCATGTTGACTCTGCCTAATTAATTAATTAATTAATAATGTCCTAGTTAAGGATCCCCTTGGAACGAGCGACCACAACATGGTTGAATTCCATATCCAATTAGAGGGTGAGAAGGTTGATTCTCAAACAAGCGTACTGAGCTTGAATAAAGGAGACTATGATGGTATGAGAGCGGAATTGATTAAAGTGGACTGGGAAAATAGATTAAAGGGTAAGACGGTACATGAGCAGTGGTGTTCATTTAGGGAGTTATTTTACAACTTTCAAAATAAATATATTCCACTGAGGAAAAAAGGGTGTAAAAGAAATGACAGCCACCCGTGGCTAAGTAAAGAAATCAAGGATAGTATCCGACTAAAAACAAGGACATATAAGGTAGCCAAACTTAGTGGGAGGATAGAAGATTGGGAATTCTTCAAAAGACAGCAAAAAGTAACTAAAGGATTGATTAAGAAAGGGAAGTTAGATTATGAAAAGAAATTAGCAAAAAATATAAAAACAGATAGCAAGAGTTTCTATAGTTATATAAAAAGAAAAAGGGTGGCTAAGGCAAACATAGGTCCCTTAGAGGATGAGACCGGGAAATTAATGGTGGGAAACATGGAGATGGCAAAAATGCTGAACAAATATTTTGTTTCAGTCTTTACAGTAGAGGACACTAAGAATATCCCAACACTGGACAAACAGGGGACTCTCGGGGGGGAGGAGCTAAATACGATTAAAATCACTCAAGAGATGGTACTCAGTAAAATAATGGGACTCAAGGCGGATAAATCCCCTGGACCTGATGGCTTCCATCCTAGGGTCTTGAGGGAAGTGGCAGTAGGGATTGTGGATGCTTTGGTGATAGTTTTCCAAAATTCCCTGGACTCAGGAGAGGTCCCGGCAGATTGGAAAACTGCTAATGTAACACCGTTATTTAAAAAGGGTAGTAGGCAGAAGGCTGGAAATTATAGGCCAGTTAGCTTAACATCTGTGGTGGGTAAAATTTTGGAGTCTATTATTAAGGAGATAGTAACGGAACATTTAGATAAGCATAATTTAATAGGACAAAGTCAGCATGGCTTTATGAAGGGGAAGTCATGTCTGACAAATTTGCTTGAGTTCTTCGAGGATATAACGTATAGGGTGGATAAAGGGGAACCAGTGGACGTAGTGTATTTAGACTTCCAGAAGGCATTCGACAAGGTGCCACATAAAAGATTATTGCTCAAGATAAAGAATCACTGGATTGGGGGTAATATTCTGGCATGGGTGGAGGATTGGTTATCGAACAGGAAGCAGAGAGTTGGGATAAATGGTTCATTCTCGGACTGGCAACCAGTAACCAGTGGTGTTCCGCAGGGGTCGGTGCTGGGTCCCCAACTCTTTACAATCTATATTAACGATTTGGAGGAGGGGACCGAGTGCAACATATCAAAATTTGCAGATGATACAAAGATGGGAGGGAAAGTAGAGTGTGAGGAGGACATAAAAAACCTGCAAGGGGATATAGACAGGCTGGGTGAGTGGGCGGAGATTTGGCAGATGCAATATAATATTGGAAAATGTGAGGTTATGCACTTTGGCAGGAAAAATCAGAGAGCAAGTTATTTTCTTAATGGCGAGAGACTGGAAAGTACTGCAGTACAAAGGGATCTGGGGGTCCTAGTGCAAGAAAATCAAAAAGTTAGTATGCAGGTGCAGCAGGTGATCAAGAAAGCCAACGGAATGTTGGCTTTTATTGCTAGGGGGATAGAATATAAAAACAAGGAGGTATTGCTGCAGTTATATAAGGTATTGGTGAGACCGCACCTGGAATACTGCATACAGTTTTGGTCTCCATACTTAAGAAAAGACATACTTGCTCTCGAGGCAGTACAAAGAAGGTTCACTCGGTTAATCCCGGGGATGAGGGGGCGGACATATGAGGAGAGGTTGAGTCGATTGGGACTCTACTCATTGGAGTTCAGAAGAATGAGAGGCGATCTTATTGAAACATATAAGATTGTGAAGGGTCTTGATCGGGTGGATGCGGTAAGGATGTTCCCAAAGATGGGTGAAACTAGAACTAGGGGGCATAATCTTAGAATAAGGGGCTGCTCTTTCAAAACTGAGATGAGGAGAAACTTCTTCACTCAGAGGGTGGTAGGTCTGTGGAATTTGCTGCCCCAGGAAGCTGTGGAAGCTACATCATTAGATAAATTTAAAACAGAAATAGACAGTTTCCTAGAAGTAAAGGGAATTAGGGGTTATGGGGAGCGGGCAGGAAATTGGACATGAAGCTGAGTTCGGATCGGTCAATGCCCTGTGGGTGGCGGAGAGGGCCCAGGGGCTGTGTGGCCGGGTCCTGCTCCGACTTCTTGTGTTCTTTAGATTTGTGGTTGGGATCAGATCAGCCATGATCTTATTGAATGGCGGAGCAGGCTCGAGGGGCCGATTGGCCTACTCCTGCTCCAATTTCTTATGTTCTTATGTTCTTATGTAATCATATTATGATTTTCTAAGTGCCCTGTTACCACTTCCTTAATAATGGATTCCAGCATTTTCCCGAGGATTGATGTCAGGCTAACTGGCCTATTTCCCTGTTTTCTCTCCCTCCTTTCTTGAATAGCGGGGTTACATTTGCCACCTTCCAATCCGCTGAGACCGTTTTAGAATCTAGGGAATTCTGGAAGATCACAACCAATGCATCCACTATCTCTGCAGCCACCTCTTTTAGAACCCTCGGATGTAGGCCATCAAGTCCAGGGGATTTGTCGGCTTTTAGTCCCATTAATTTCTCCAGTACTTTTCCTCTACTGATATTAATTACTTTAAGTTCCTCACTCTCATTAGCCCTTTGGTTCCCCACTATTTCTGGTATGCTTTTTGTGTCTTCTACAGTGAAGACAGATACAAAATATTTGTTTAGCGTCTCTGCCATTTCCTGATTCCCCATTATAATTTCTCCTGTCTCAGCCTCTAGGGGACCAACGTTTACTTTTGCTGCTCTCTTCCTTTTTACATACTTGTAGAAGCTCTCACAATCTGTCTTTATATTTCTTGCTAGTTTACTTTCATATTCTATTTTCTCCCTTTTTATCAATTTTTTGGTCATCCTTTGCTGGTTTCTGAAACTCTCCCAATCCTCAGGCTCACTACTCTTCTTGGTAACATTATAAGCCTATTCTTTTAATCTAATACTATCCTTAACTTCTTTAGTTAGCCAGGGGTGGATCACTTTTCCCCTGGAGTTTTTATTTCTCAGTGAAATGTATATTTGTTGAGAATATTGAAATATTTCTTTAAATGTTTGCCATTGTTTATCAACCATCATACCCTTTAATTTAATTTCCCAATCTACCTTAGCCAACTTTTTTTTTATTCGTTCACGGGATGTGGGCGTCGCTGGCAAGGCCGGCATTTATTGCCCATCCCTCACCCCTCATACTTATGTAATTGGCTTTATTTAAATTTAAGACTCTAGTTTCTGACTTAAGTACGTCACTCCCAAACTCAATGTGAAATTCTATCATATTATGATCACTCTTCCCCAGAGGATCCTTCACTGTGAGATTACTAATTAACCCTGTCGCATTACACAGGACAAGATCTAAAATAGCCTGTTCCCTGGTTGGTTCCATGAATCGAAACTCCTGTCTCCCACACCACTCTTTAGTATGAAAGAAAGTAAGTCTTACATTTATTTTGTGCCTTTCACAAAGTGATTTACAGCCAATGAAATACTATTTGAAGTTCTAAGGTCGGAAACACGGCAGCCAATTTGCGCACAGCAAGATCCCACAAACAGCAATGAGATAAATGACCGGATAATCTGTTTTTTTTTGTGATGTTGGTTGAGGGATAAATATTGGCCCCAGGACACTGAGGAGAACTCCCCTGCTCTCCTTCCAATAGTGACCTTTCATGTCCACCTGAGAGGGCAGACGAGGGCCCTCAGTTTAACGTCTCCTCCAAAAGACGGCACCTCCGACAGTGCAGCACTCCCTCAGTACTGGCACTTGGGGCGTGTCGGCCTAGGTTATGGGGCTCGAGTCTCTGGAGTAGGACTTGAGCTGATGACTTTCTGACTCAGAGGCGAGAGTGCTACCCACTGACACCTGGTGGAGATGGCATATGACCACGTTGACTATTCGACCACTAATATCATCACTTCTAGGCTCCTGCCCTCTCTGGTCCTGTCCTCGAGGCCTTGGTTTCTCAATGAAGAAACAACTCACGCAATGTTATTCGGGATCATCGCCATTTTCACCCACGATCCCACCTCTCTTTCCGACTGTTCCCATTCCTCTCTTCCCCCAACCCCTTCCCCCATCGGTATCTTCCTTCTCTTCACTCTGCTATTCCCTCCCGCGCCCCTCCCCCAATCCTCCGTTGATCAAGGGATCAGGTCCTTGAGGAAGGCCCGTCCAAAATGGCGGCCGGAAAGCCTCTCGGGTTCGCTTTCAGGTACAGCACAGAAGGAGGCCATTCGGCCCATCCTGCCTGTGCCGGCTCTTTGAAAGAGCTATCCAATTAGACCCATCCCCCCCACATTGTTCTTTCCCCTACAGCCCTACAAATTTTTTCCCTTATCCAATTCCCTTTTGAAAGTTATTATTGAATCTGCTTCCCCCGCCCTTTCAGGCAGCGCATTCCAGATCAGAACAACTCGCTGCGTAAAAAAAATTCTCCTCATCTCCCCCTCTGACTCTTTTGCAAATTATCTTAAATCCGTGTCCTCTGGTTACCGACCCTCCTGCCACTGGAAACAGTTTCTCCTTATTTACTCTATCAAAACCCTTCATGATTTTGAACACCTCTATCAAATCTCCCCTTAACCTTCTCTGCTCTAAGGAGAACAATCCCAGCTTCTCCAGTCTCTCCACATAACTGAAGTCCCTCATCCCTGGGACCATTCTGGTAAATCTCCTCCGCACCCTCTCCAAGGCCTTGACATCCTTCCTAAAGTGCGGTGCCCAGAATTGGACGCAATACTCCAGCTGAGGCCTGACCGGTGTTTTATAAATGTTTAGCATAACTCCCTTGCTTTTGTACTCTCTGCCTCTATTAATAAAGCCCAGGATCCCGTATGCTTTATTAACAGCCTTCTCAACTTGTCCTGCCGCCTTCAAAGATTTGTGTGCGTGCATGAACGCAAACATTTTCCCTCTCCCGCGTCCCGGCCTGGGATACTCACCCCTCTTTCTTTTCCGTCTTTCCACACGGCAGCTTCCCCTTCTTGTGCAGGCAGTACAGGGACGCCACCACCAGGAGCAGCAGGAGGACGCACACCACCACGGCAATCACAGCCCCGCCTCCTCCGCCCTGCGGCTCGCGATTGGCTGCAGAAAGAGAGAGGCGGAGTCAGAGGTCATCCCAGCACCCCCCCCACCCGCCCCGGGGTGTCGAATAGGGCCCCAAAACCCACTGGCAAGGAGCATAGCCAAAAGGGTAGTCAACGCTGAGGACCTCAAGTATCTAAATACGCTCGATTTAAGAAGGTTAAGTGCCCTGCCTATTACAACAAGCATTTAGTTAGCACCTCAAAGTCCCAGAGTGCTTCGCGGGACAAGATTTGACATCGCGCCACATCAGGAGACGTTAGGCCAGGTGACCAAAAGCTCGGTCAAAGAGGTGGGTTTTAAGGAGCGTCTTAAAAGGAGGAGAGAGAGAGGCGGAGAGGTTTAGGGAGGGAATTCCAGAGCTCGGGGCCCAGGCAGCTGAAGGCACGGCCGCCAATGGTGGAGCGATGGAAATCGGGGGATGCACAAGAGGCCGGAATTGGAGCAGCGCAGAGATCTCGGAGGGTTGTCGGGGCTGGAGGAGGTTACAGAGATAGGGAGGGGGAGGCGAGGGCCACGGAGGATGAGAATTTTAAAATCGAGGCGTTCCCGGACCGGGAGCCAATGTAGGTCAGCGAGCACAGGGGGGGGTGATGGGTGAACGGGACTCGGTGCGAGTTAGGATACGGACAGAGTTTTGGATGAGCTCAAGTTTACGGAGGGTGGGGGAAGATGGGAGGCCCGGCCAGGAGAGGGTTGGAATAGTGGAGTCTGGGAGGTAAGAAAGGCACGGATGAGGGTTTCAGCAGCAGATGAGCTGAGGCAGGGGGCGGAGACGGGCGATGTTACAGAGGTGGAAGTAGGCGGTCTTGGTGATGGAGCGGATCTGGGGTCAGAAGCTCAGTTTGGGATTGATACAGGGCTATGGGGAGAGAGCGGGGCAGTGGGATTAGTTTGGGATTGATACAGGGCTATGGGGAGAGAGCGGGGCAGTGGGATTAGTTTGGGATTGATACAGGGCTATGGGGAGAGAGCGGGGCAGTGGGATTAGTTTGGGATTGATACAGGGCTATGGGGAGAGAGCGGGGCAGTGGGATTAGTTTGGGATTGATACAGGGCTATGGGGAGAGAGCGGGGCAGTGGAATTAGTTTGGGATTGATACAGGGCTATGGGGAGAGAGTGGGGCAGTGGGAGTAGTTTTGGGATTGATACAGGGCTATGGGGAGAGAGTGGGGCAGTGGGAGTAGTTTTGGGATTGATACAGGGCTATGGGGAGAGAGTGGGGCAGTGGGGTTAGTGGAAATAGGATGGAGCTCATCCGCGATGCCCACTGTAGTCGAATATCCCGCTCTCCGAGCTCAATGGAAGGCAGCTATGAATACCCATACCCCAACAGGAGTCAGCGTATTCGGGGAGGGGGGATGAGAGATTGGAGGAGGGGCTGTGAGCAAGATACAAATACAGACACGTTAAAACATAATTGGAATAAACAGCCTGGACACCAACCTGTCTTCTTAATGGAATCCACTTGAGCAGCATGAGGAGAGAGAGCAGAGAGTTACAGGAGGTGAGGGCACTGCCCTTCGAGTGAACTGAGGGGCCCTGACCTCAGACAGGGCCCATTCTACCGACACGCCGCGGCCTGAGAGGTGTGAGGGGCCACTGGTGTGACCAGCACCCAGTGAGAGCTTACCATGCCCGCAGTCTATGGAGACAGAGACTGAGGAGGGGGCGCAGAGGGGGGCAATTACCCCCTTGGTACATTCACACAGACACACACTCACAAACACACACAGACACACTCGCAAACACACACAGACACAGTCACACTCACTCGCAAACACACACAGACACACTCGCAAACACACACACAGACACACTCACACTCACTCGCAAACACACACAGACACACTCGCAAACACACACAGACACACTCACACACAAACACACACAGACACACATTCACACTCACTCACATACGCTCACTCACAAACGCTCACTCACAAACACACACTCGCAAACACACACAGACACACACTCGCAAACACACACAGACACACTCACAGACACACAAACACACACAGACACACAAACACACACAGACACACACAGACACACACAGACACACAAACACACTCACTCACTCACAAACACACGCAGACACGCTCAGACACACTCAAGCTCACATACACACACTGACACACTTTCACACAGAGACACACTTTCACACAGAGACACACTTTCACACACTCACCCAAAATCTCACGCTCACATACATACACACACACACAGATACACACAAACACTCACATGCACACAGACAAACTCACACACTCTCACTCATATAAAATGGCACCATCATATTCTTTCCAGGGGTAGATTTCCCCAGTCTGTGCCTCTGACTGGGGTCTTGTCGGCCAGGAGTAGATCAGACAGACGTGCGACTGAATAATCGAGAGGGCCGTGAGTCAGGCCTCGAGAATCCCCTCCCCCGACTCTCCGATCTACAGTCACATCGAGCGAGGCTCAGCCAATATTACAAAGTCACTTTACAGGGATTACCTTTCGTGGGTTAACTTGGTGCTAATCAAGGATAGGTATAAGAAATAGAATAGTTCCATTATAGGCACCGGTGCCAGTAACAAACACTCCCAGGGCAGGTACAGGGGGTTAGATACAGAGTAAAGCTCCCTCTACACTGTCCTGTCAAACACTCCCAGGGCAGGTACAGGGGGTTAGATACAGAGTAAAGCTCCCTCTACACTGTCCCATCAAACACTCCCAGGGCAGGTACAGGGGGTTAGATACAGAGTAAAGCTCCCTCTACACTGTCCCATCAAACACTCCCAGGGCAGGTACAGGGGGTTAGATACAGAGTAAAGCTCCCTCTACACTGTCCCATCAAACACTCCCAGGGCAGGTACAGGGGGTTAGATACAGAGTAAAGCTCCCTCTACACTGTCCCATCAAACACTCCCAGGGCAGGTACAGGGGGTTAGATACAGAGTAAAGCTCCCTCTACACTGTCCCGTCAAACACTCCCAGGGCAGGTACAGGGGGTTAGATACAGAGTAAAGCTCCCTCTACACTGTCCCATCAAACACTCCCAGGGCAGGTACAGGGGGTTAGATACAGAGTAAAGCTCCCTCTACACTGTCCCGTCAAACACTCCCAGGGCAGGTACAGGGGGTTAGATACAGAGTAAAGCTCCCTCTACACTGTCCCATCAAACACTCCCAGGGCAGGTACAGGGGGTTAGATACAGAGTAAAGCTCCCTCTACACTGTCCCATTAAACACTCCCAGGACAGGTACAGGGGGTTAGATACAGAGTAAAGCTCCCTCTACACTGTCCCATCAAACACTCCCAGGGCAGGTACGGGGGGTTAGATACAGAGTAAAGCTCCCTCTACACTGTCCCGTCAAACACTCCCAGGGCAGGTACAGGGGGTTAGATACAGAGTAAAGCTCCCTCTACACTGTCCCATCAAACACTCCCAGGGTAGGTACAGGGGGTTAGATACAGAGTAAAGCTCCCTCTACACTGTCCCATCAAACACTCCCAGGCATCAATTAATGTACAGACCTGATCTCAGTGAGGGTCTGAGTGTCTGGGCTCCAGGGGCGGCCAGTATTCCCACTCTCGAACAGTCCCACTGCCAGGCGTTGGGAGAACGGCGGGGGGGCGGGGGGCGGGGGGCGGGTTGGATTTCGGGGCCAGCTGCGACGCACCCCATGTCCAAACAGCCGGCTGGCACTCACTCACGACAAATGGGCACGGTGTCGGGGGAGGGCCAGTGCCCGTTGAGACTTGTGGTTCCGTCGAGTTCCATCGAAACTGGAGCTCAGGAACAGGCCATTCGGCCCGACTGGTCTATGCCGGCGTTTACGCTTTGCTTTTCAATCCTATCCCCCCAGTGCTCGATTTGCCTTTTTTTAATGGCCTTATTAACCTGCGTCGCTACTTTTAACGATGCGTGTACCTGTACCCCCTTTGCTCCCCTCTCCCGGACAGACTCTTATTTTGCAACGGATGTGTGGCGTCCTTATTCTTGCCACCAAAACACACCACCTCACACTTATCCATCTAAGAGTTGGTTTAGCTCCGATGTGACTCCGAGGGTAGAGGCCGCAACTGAGCTTGCAGAAGATGGCATCGTCACAAAGCGGGCAGTGCCACCCATTACCAGCAATGCCATCCCTGAGATGCACAAGGGAGAGAGGGGGGGGGGGAGGGGTTGAAAACGGCAGCCTGTGACTCCTTACCTCCTGATGTCACTGGTGGCTCCGTGGTAGGTGGAACTGTAAAAATAAAGACACAAAGAGGGCGGTCTTAATGTTTGCGTAACTGGAGGCCGAATCCCAGCTCTCTGGACCAATAATCCAGAGAACAGGAGTTACAATCCCACCGCGGGCCCCTTGAGAATTCAGTTCGAATAAATCTGGAGGTAAAGAAAACTGGTCTCAGTAAAAGCGACCGCAAAGCTGTCGTTTTTTGTCGTAAAAATCCCAACTGGTTGACCAATGACCCTTTAGGGAAGGAAACCTGCCGTCCTTACCCGGTCTGGGCCTACACGTGACACCAGTCCCCACTCCAACCGAGTTGACTCTTGACTGCCCTCTGGAGTGGCCCAACAAGTCTCTAAGTTGTATCAAACTTCTGCTGAGCCTTCCCACCAAACAGCATTGTTACGTCGAGTCACATCAAATCTGCAGCAGGGAAACAGGCCATTCGGCCCAACTGGACTATGCCGGCGTTTATGCTCCACACGAGCCTCCTCCCTCTCTACTTCGTCTCACCCCATCACCATATCCTTCTATTCCTTTCTCCCTCGCGTGTTCGTAAGAACATAAGAAATAGGAGCAGGAGTAGGCCAATCGGCCCCTCGAGCCTGCTCCGCCATTCAATAAGATCATGGCTGATCTGATCCTAACCTCAAATCGAAAGAACACAAGAAGTAGGAGCAGGACCCGGCCACTCAGCTCCTGGGCCCTCTCCGCCACCCACAGGGCCTTGACCGATCCGAACTCAGCTTCATGTCCAATTTCCTGCCCGCTCCCCGTAACCCCTAATTCCCTTTACTTCTAGGAAACTGTCTATTTCTGTTTTAAGTTTATTTAATGATGTAGCTTCCACAGCTTCCTGGGGCAGCAAATTCCAGCTTTCCCTTAAATGCATCGATGTTATTCCCCTCAACCACTCCTTGTGGGAGCGAGTTCCACATTCTCACCACTCTCTGGGATAAAGAAGTTTCTCCTGAATTCCCAATTGGATTTATTAGTGACTATCTTATATTTGTGGCCCCCTAGTTTTGGACTCCCCCAAAACTGGAAACATTTTCTCTCCGTCTACCCTATCGAACCACTTCATTATCTTAAAGACCTCCATCAGGTCACCCCTCAGTCTAGAGAAAAGAGCCCCAGCCTGTTCAGTCTTTCCTGATAAATATATTCTCTCAGTTCTGGCATCATCCTTGTGAATCTTTTTTTGCACTTTCCCCAGTGCCTCTATATCCTTTTTGCAATACGGAGACCAGAACTGCGCGCAGTGCTCCAAGTGTGGCCTAACCAAGGTTCTATACAAGTTTAACATAACTTCTCTGCTTTACAATTCTATTGCGGGAGAACCTTCTCCGGCCTCTTGCTCTGGTCCCGATCGCAGTGGGGGCTGAATGAGATCCTCCACACGGAGAATGGCTACTCGGGGAGAGGTAACCTGGATGGAGGAGGAGGAGGGGAGGGAAACTACTACCATGGAAATGGTCCCCGAATAGCCATTCCTCCTGCGAGGAGGAGAGACTCCACAAAATGGGTGATCCAACCATGGCTAACTAAGGAAGTCAAGGATGGTACCAGATTAAAAGAAAAAGCATACAACATGGCAAAGATTACTGGAAACCCATATTCAGGGTTATTTAACAATTCGGAAGGATAGGAGAAAAGGTAAAAGTGGTGGGGTAGCTCTGTTTATAAAAGATGAAATTGGTATAATAGTGAGAAATGATCTTGGCTCAGAAGATCAAGATATCGAATCAATTTGGGTGGAGGTAAGAAATAGCAAGGGAAAGAAATCACTGGTGGGAGTAGTATATAGGCCCCCTAACAGTAGCTACACTCTAGGGCAAAATATTAATCAGGAAATAAGGGGGGCTTGTAAAAAAGGTAATGCAATAATCATGCGCGATTTTAACTTTCACACAGATTGGACCAATCAAATTGGCAAAAATAGCCCTGAGGAGGAGTTCATAGAGTGTATTAGGGACTGTTTCTTAGACCAATACGTCGGGGAACCAACCAGAGAACAGGCCATTTTGGATCTGGGAATGGGTAACGAAACAGGATTAATTAATGATCTCAAAGTAAAGGATCCCTTAGGAAGCAGTGATCATAACATGATAGAATTTCACATCCAGTTTGAGAGCGAGGATCTTGGGTCTGAAACTACTGTGTTAAACTTAAATAAGGGCAATTATAAAGGAATGAGGGCGGAACTGGCTGAAGTGGACTGGGTAAACAGATTAGATGGTATGATGGTGGATAAGCAGTGGCAAACATTTAAAAAGATATTTTATGACTCGCAACAAAAATATATCCCTGTGAGGAGGAAAGACTCCACAAAAAGGGTGAACCAACCATGGCTAACTAAGGAAGTCAAGGATGGTATCAGATTAAAAGAAAAAGCATACAACATGACAAAGATTATTGGTAAGCCCGAAGATTGGGAAAACTTTAAAAACCAGCAAAAGAATAATAATGAGGGAGAAAATAAATTGAGAGAAAACGAGCAAGAAATATAAAACTGACAGTAAAAGTTTCTACAAGTATATAAAAAGGAAGAGGGTAGCTAAAGTAAACATTGGTCCCTTAGAGGATGAGACTGGGGAAATAATAATGGAAAACAAGGAAATGGCAGAGGAATTGAACAGATATTTTGTATCTGTCTTCACAGTAGAAGACACTAATAATATACCAATAATAGTAGAAAATCAAGGGGCAAAGGGGAGGAAGGAACTGAAAACAATCATTATCACTAGAGAAAAAGTACTAGGTAAACTAATGGGTCTAAAGACTGACAAGTCCCCTGGACCTGATGGCTTGCATCCGAGGGTCTTAAAGGAAGTGGCTACAGAGATAGTGGATGCATTGGTTGTAATCTCTCGGAATTCACTAGATTCTGGAAAGGTCCCAGGAAAACCACAAACGTAACACCCCTATTCAAGAAGGGAGTGAGACAGAAAGCAGGTAACTATAGACCAGTTCGCCTAACATCTGTCATTAGGAAAATGCTAGGATCCATTATTAAGGAAGTAGTAGCAGGACATTTGGAGACTCATAATACAATCAAGGAGAGTCAACATGGTTTTATGAAGGGGAAATTATGTCTGACAAATTTATTAGAGTTCTTTGAGGAAGTAACGGACAGGGTGGATAAAGGGGAACCAATGGATGCAGTATATTTGGATTTCCAAAAGGCATTCGATAAGATGCCACATAAAAGATTACTGCACAAGATAAGAGCTCATGGTGTTGGGGGTAACATACTGGCATGGATAGAGGATTGGCTAACTAACAGAAAACAAAGAGTCGGGATAAAAGGGTCATTTTCAAAATGGGAATCTGTAACTAGTGGGGTGCTGCAGGGCTCAGTGCTGGGGCCTCAACTATTTACAATATATATCATTGACTTGGATGAAGGAACAGAGTGTCTTGTGGCCAAATTTGCTGATGATACAAAGATAGGTGGAAAAGCAAGTTGCGATGAGGACACAAAGTGTCTGCAAAGGGATATTGACAGGTTAAGCAAATGGGCAAAAATTTGGCAGATGGAATATAATGTGGGAAAATGTGAAGTCGTCCACTTTGGGAGGAAAAATAAAAAAGCAAAATATTATTTGAATGGAGAAATACTACAAAATGCTGCGGTACAGAGGGATCTGGGTGTCTTCGTACATGAAACACAAAAAGCCAACATACAGGTGCAGCAGGTAATCCGGAAGGCAAACGGAATATTGGCCTTTATTTCTAGGGGGATGGAGTATAAAAGCAGGGAAGTCATGCTCCAACTGTACAGGGTGCTGGTGAGACCACACCTGGAGTACTGCGTACAGTTCTGGTGCCCTTATTTAAGGAAGGACATACTTGCATTGGAGGCAGTTCAGAGAAGGTTCACGAGGTTGATTCTGGGTATGGAAGGGTTGTCTTATGAGGAAAGATTGAACAGGTTGGGTTTATACTCATTGGAGTTTAGAAGAATGAGAGGAGATCTTATTGAAAGATACAAGATTCTGAGGGGACTCGATAGGGTCGATGCTGAGAGGATGTTACCCCTCATGGGGGAATCTAAAACTAGGGGGCATAGTCTCAGAATAAGGGGTCGCCCGTTTAAGACGGAAATGAGGAGGAATTTCTTCTCCCAGAGGGTGGTGAATCTTTGGAATTCTTTACCCCAAAAAGCTGTGGAGGCTGAGTCATTGAATACATTCAAGGCTGAGTTAGACAAATGTTTGATCAGCGAGGGAGTCAAAGGATATGGGGAAAGGGCGGGAAAGTGGAGTTGAGGTAAAAATCAAATCAGCCATGATGTCATTGAATGGCTCGAGGGGCCGAATGGCCTACTCCTGCTCCTATCGTCTTAAGGAACCACACCCCCAGCCAGAATCAGCACCTTCACATGACCTCCCGCCTCCAACTGCCTCACCCAGTCAAACAGCATTTCTGTCCACCCCGGTTAGGCCCCAGATGGAGTATTGTGTCCAATTCTGGGCACCGCACTTTAGGAAGGATGTCAAGGCCTTGGAGAGGGTGCAGAGGAGATTTACCAGAATGGTCCCAGGGATGAGGGACTTCAGTTATGTGGAGAGACTGGAGAAGCTGGGATTGTTCTCCTTTAGAGCAGAGAAGGTTAAGGGGAGATTTAATCGAGGTGTTCAAAATCATGAGGGGTTTTGATAGAGTAAATAAGGAGAAACTGTTTCCAGTGGCAGAAGGGTCGGTAACCAGAGGACACAGATTTAAGGTGATCGGTAAAATACGACACGAGCAAACATTATTTTACGCAGCGAGTTGTTCTGATCTGGAATGCGCTGCCTGAAAGGGCGGTGGAAGCAGATTCAATAATAACTTTCAAAAAGGGAATTGGATAAATACTTGAAGGGAAAAAACTTGCAGGACTTTGGGGAAAGAGCAGGGGGAGGAGTGGGATTAATTGGATAGCTCTTTCAAAGAGCCGGCATAGGCACGATGGGCCGAATGGCCTCCTTCTGTGCTGTACCATACTATGAAACTATCTCCAACACTTTTATAACCAAGAAGCGAAAGTGTTCAAAGGAAATGAAGAAATGACAGTTCTGTGATTTTTAACACACGATTTTCAAACCCCGCTGTTTCGCTCTCGGAAAGCGTCCTGGGAGATTTATCGTTAATTCCTGGAAACTCCCAGGACAATCCCGGAGCGTTGGTGACCCCGAGAGGTGGAGGGGAGGGGCCGGGGGGGGTGGGGGAGGTGGAAGAGAAGAGATTTCTTCATGCTTTTGTCGGAAGAAAAGCTCTCAGTGATTACCTGACCTTTCACGCTAGCTGATTGCCTCTCTCAGCCATTTCCAGGAGACGTACTTAAGACGCTCTCTGGCAGAGGCCGGCAATCAGGAACGGCTTTAAAGGGGTCCATCCATCAACGAATGGGGCAGGTCGGCGGGGAACCAGCTCTGCAGATGGACTTCGATGCTCCGAGCGATTTCACACTGAGAGTCAGCAGTGTTTCTCCTTGTTCTTCCAACTCCCAATCTCCCGCCGTCTGCAGACGCTGGCTGATGCTGGGGTACACAGTCTCGTGGTCTCGTACCTCCGCGCCACTCCCTCCCTTCCCCGCTTCCGGAGAGGCCATTCTCAATCCGTGAGCCTCGGCGGTCACCCGGGTGCCGGCTATTCGACTGCAGAGGGCGTCGCGCGCCTGCCGATTGTCCTTTCCCTTATTCCCGGCGGAGAGAGGTGGGGGGGGGGGAAGAGCTGCCGACTGTCGCCGGGGGCTCAGCTCCGTGAGCCCCATCGCCCCCCCCCCCGCGACGCCAGTGAGCGGCGGAAGACTATTCGACTACAGAAGGCGTCGCGGGCCTGCTGATTGTTCTTCTCCCTTCTTCTCGGCGGGGGTGGTGGGGGGGGAAAGCTTCCGACTGTAGCCGGGAACTCAGCTCTGTGGACCCCATCGACCCCCGCACTGCCAGTGAGCGGCAGAAGACTATTCGACCACAGGGGGCATCACAGACGATCCTCAACCCCCGCGCCCACCCACCCCCCCCCTCCCACCCGCCGCCGCCCTTTCATATCACCGCTCCAACGCCCGCACATTTGGGCGCCTTCCAGCAGGGGTCGCCGGGCAGCGGTTGGCGCCAACGTTTGGGCCTATATCTCGAGCCCGTCGTGACGCACTCGTTGCGACCGTGCCGCTCCGGCGCGCAAAGATAACGCAGAGCGGGCGCGCACTGACCGATCGCCAGCTGGAAGCTCCTCTGCGCCCAGCCGTACTTGTTGGTGGCGTTGCATGTGATTCCGTGTTGGACGATTCTGGAGGTGACCGCGACGGACAGCTTGCTGATCACACCATTCTCGGACGACGTCAGTAGCTGAGGGAAGGAACGGAAAAGACCGGGGATCAGTCGCCAGGTATCCGAGGGAGCTTCACCCATTTTAACTCCCCTTCCTCTGTGCTGGCAGATCCGCCTCATTCCGACACCTCATTCCGCCATCCAGACGGCGACGGCCGGTGAGCTAGTGGACCAGGGAGGGCGTCACAGTCGCACCTGCCCTCACTCACTGTCCAGAGACGCCCGTTTTCCAATGGCGGAGAGCCGACGGGGAATGGGGGCCCTCGTCCGGTTTCGATCCCCCAGCCCGAGGGGCACGGTCGCTGGGTCTCTCTGCCCCCAGGCTGCCTCGCCTCAGACTTGACTCAGCAACCACTGGGCATCAAACCTTAGACCCAAACGCACCAGCTGGGGAGAGCTGCCAGTCAGTGTTGAAGTTGCTAAGTCAGTGAGGAGGATGGTCAATCAGAGGCCTAGTGCCAGTCGGAGCCTGTGGGAGTGCAAAGCTAATTAACTCACTGGTTTAATTGACGTCACCATGCCGATAAGGTCAAGCTTGGCGTCATCTTACTTACCCCCAGAAACCTTTTACCGTTCATTATTCATAGAAACACAGGAACAGGAGGAGGCCATTCAGCCCCACGGGCCTGTTACACAGGAACAGGAGGAGGCCATTCAGCCCCTCGAGCCCGTTCCGCCATTCCATTAGGTCATGGCTGATCTGTACCTTAACTCCATTTGCTCCCGATCCCTCGATACCCTCACCCAACAAAAATCTATCGATCTCGGTTTTGAAAGCTCCAATTATCCCCCAGCCTTTTGGGGGGAGAAAGTCCCAGATTTCCCACTCCCCTTTGTGTGAAGAAGTGCTTCCTGATTTCGCTCCTCAACGGCCCGGCTCTAGTTTTAAGGTTAAGCCCCCTCGTTCTGGACTCCCCCCACCAGAGGAAATAGTTTCTCTCTATCTACTTTATGGAATCCCTCTATTATTTTCAATGCCTTGATTAAATCACACCCCAACCTTCTAAACTCGAGGGAATACAAGCCTCACAATTCAACTCTCTAAGCCCCCCCCCACTGGTATCATTCTGGTGAATCTGCACTGTACCCCCTCCAAGGCCAATATATCCTTCCTGAACTGAACGCAGATGGGATCTGACTGAGGCTCTGGACGGCTGAAGCATAACTGCACCAGTTGGTCCTGACAGGCCAATTTGTATTGCTCCGGGTGTTAATGTACTGGAGGGAGCTCATCCGACTGAGATCGAGATCAGCTCTTTGACGGCCCGGTGGTACACAAGTGACAGAAATGCGATTAGCAAAGAGCGCAAAAATAAAAGCTCCCAGCCACTGGGAAAAAACCCGTCTGTCCTGTTCGTCGCAGCTCAGGAATTTAACCCCGAGACTGCCAGCTGGGGGGGCGGGGGGGGCGGTCGAGCAAACGGCCGCCTCCCGCAGTCGAATAGCTCAGGCGCCACGACGCTGGACCACTAGCGTTGCAGTCATTAGGGATTGGGCGATTAATGCCGGCCTCGCCAGCGACGCCCACATCCCACGAATGAATTTTTAAAAAGTAATTTAAAAGATCGGGACTAGATTTAGTGTCATAAGCGTTAATAAGGCATGGGTTAGAGTCAGAGTAAAACTCCCTCTTTGTGTGGGGGAGGGGGAGTGTTGGGGGAAGAGGGTAGCACCAATGGAGGGGCGAGCGTCCGGGGGGGGGAGGGGCGAGCATTTTGGGGGGGGAGGGGCGAGCATTTTGGGGGGGAGGGGCGAGCATTTTGGGGGGGAGGGGCGAGCATTTTGGGGGGGGAGGGGAGAGCATTTTGGGGGGGAGGGGAGAGCATTTTGGGGGGGAGGGGAGAGCATTTTGGGGGGGAGGGGAGAGCATTTTGGGGGGTAGGGGAGAGCATTTTGGGGGGTAGGGGAGAGCATTTTGGGGGGGAGGGGAGAGCATTTTGGGGGGGAGGGGAGAGCATTTTGGGGGGAGGGGCGAACATTTTGGGGGGGAGGGGGTGAACATTTTGGGGGGGAGGGGTGAACATTTTGGGGGGGGAGGGGTGAACATTTTGGGGGGGAGGGGTGAACATTTTGGGGGGGAGGGGTGAACATTTTGGGGGGGGAGGGGTGAACATTTTGGGGGGGAGGGGTGAACATTTTGGGGGGGAGGGGTGAACATTTTGGGGGGGGGGAGGGGTGAACATTTTGGGGGGGAGGGAGTGTCAGTCAACATCTGGATCCCAGACATGTTTCCGAGAGTCACTCGAAACAGGAACTCGGAACGGGATTGATGGACAGGCGTCCAGTTTGAATCGTACATCACAGAAGGGGGCCACTCGGCCCATCGTGCCTGTGCCGGCTCTTAGTCCCAATCCCCTGCTCTTTCCCCATAGCCCCAGCCAATTCCCCTTTTGAAAGTTATTATTGAATCTGCTTCCACCGCCCTTTCAGGCAGCGCATTCCAGATCAGAACAACTCACTGCGTAAAAAACATTCTCCACACCTCCCCCTCTGGCTCTTTCACCAATTATCTTAAATCTGTGTCCTCTGGTTACCGACCCTCCTGCCACTGGAAACAGTTTCTCCTTATTTACTCCCTTCATGATTTTGAACGCCTCTATCAAATCTCCCCGTAACCTTCTCTGCTCTCAGGAGAACAATCCCAGCTTCTCCAGTCTCCGCACTTTAAGGAGATACTTCACACGTACTGGCCACTGCTCCACGTTCCAAGTGATCGTGGGACTCGGATGCCCAGAAGCACTGCAGATCAATGTGACTTTCTCTCCCTCCTTGTCCACTTTCACCTCAGAAACATCGCCTTCCATGGAAGGTTTCCCTGAGCAGCGAGAGAAAAAAAAAGAAGCACAATTTGTCAGAAACTCTTTGGGGGCCAGTTTGATACTCTACAGTGCGATTGACGTCTCCGCCCCTGCCTCGGCTCATCTGCTGCTGAAACCCTCATCTTACCTCCAGACTCCACTATTCCAACGCTCTCCTGGCCGGCCCCCCCATCTCCCACCCTCCGCAAACTCCAGCTCATCCAAAACCCTGCTGCCCCCCCATAGCCTAACTCGCACCGAGTCCCGTTCACCCATCGCCCGCCCTGTGCTCGCTGACCTACATTGGCTCCCGGTCCGGGAACGCCTCGATTTTAAAATTCTCATCCTTGTGTTCAAATCCCTCCTCGCCCCCCCTCCCTATCTCTGTAACCTCCTCCAGCCCCTACAACCCTCCGAGATCTCGGCGCTCCTCCAATTCTGGCCTCTTGCGCGTCCCCCGATTTTCATCGCTCCACCATTGGCGGCCGTGCCTTCAGCTGCCTGGGCCCCAAGCTCTGGAATTCCCTCCCTAAACCTCTCCGCCTCTCTCTCCTCCTTTAAGACGCTCCTTAAAACCTACCTCTTTGACCATGTTGTTGGTCATCTATCCTAATATCTCCTTATGGGGCTCGGTGTCAAATTCTGACTGATAATCGCTCCTGTGAAGCGCCTTGGGACGTTTCACTACGTTAAAGGCCCAAGTTGTCGTTATTAATTGACTAAATTTAAACTAGTGGCCAATGGTGGCTGTAACGCTGATAGCTCGCGAGGAAGGGGCCTGAGTTTTACCCGATCGAGGTGGGGAGAAGGGTCTCTATCTCATTCTTACCTTCAACAAACACCTTGAGCTGCTGCGTTTTGACCAGGCCGCGGATGGAGGGCACACTGGCCTCGCACATGTATGTTCCGCTGGATTTGTAGCTGACTTTCTTCAAGTTGAGGGTTCCAGAGTGAGAGAGGTGGTCTTTACCCTGAAACAAAACAAAATGGCGCGCCTACGTCAGGCGGGGAGACAAAATGGGCACTGAAGAGGTTTCCAAACTCGTGACCTTTCACCTCTGGGGTCATGGGTTACAAGGCAGGGTTGACGCAGCTTGGCTTTTTTTTTTTGGGCTCATTATTAATTCTCGGGATGTGGGCGAGGCCGGCATTTATCGCCCCTTGAGAAGGTGGTGGTGAGCCGCCTTCTTGAACCGCTGCAGTCCCGAGTGTTGGGGGCTGCTCCCACAGCGCTGTTAAGGAGCGGAGTTCCAGGATTTTGACCCAGCGACAATGAAGGAACGGCCGATGTATCTCCAAGTCGGGATGGTGCAGGGGAACTTGGAGCTGATGGTGTCCCCGTGACGCTGATGGTCCTGGTGGGGTAGAGGTCAAAGAGGGAGGAAAGTGCTGGTGAAATCACCTTGGTCGATCAGACAGATTTGCTGCCCAGTGGAAGGGGGTGGAACTTGAGTGCAGCAAGCAGTTAGGAAGGCGAATGGTATGTTGGCCTTCATTGCAAGAGGATTTGAGTACAGGAGCAGGGATGTCTCACTGCAGTTATACAGGGCCTTGGTGAGACCACATCTGGAGCATTGTGTGCAGTTTTGGTCTCCTCATCTGAGGAAGGATGTCCTTGCCATGAAGGGAGTGCAATAAGGTCTACCAGACTGATTCCTGGGATGGCAGGACTGACGTATGAGGAGAGATTGGGTCGACTAGGTCTATATTCACTAGAGTTTAGAAGAATGAGAGGTGATCTCATCGAAACATATAAAATTCTAACAGGACTAGACAGACGAGATGCAGGGAGGATGTTCCCGATGGCTGGGGAGTCCAGAACCAGGGGTCACAGTCTCAGGATACGGGTATGTCATTTAGAACCGAGATGAGGAGAAATTTCTTCACTCAGAGGGTGGTGAACCTGTGGAATTCTCTACCACAGAAGGCAGTGGAGGCCAAGTCATTAGATGTATTCAAGAAGGAGATAGATATATTTCTTAATGCTAAAGGGATCAAGGGATATGGGGAAAAAGCGGGAACAGGGCACTGAGTTAGACGATCAGCCATGATCATTTTGAATGGCGGGGCAGGCCCGACGGGCCGAATGGCCTACTCTTGCTCCTACTTTCTATATTTCTACGAGTGGCCAGTAACAAGAGGGCACTGATCAAGCGGACAAGCCAATCCTGGATGGTTTTTGGAGCTTCTCGGGCTCTGTTCTTGCAAACAAAATGTCTGAGACAACGCCCAGGCATTTCTCGGTTGGCTTCTCAAAGTTAAGAAGAAACACAGAATATCCTCTTCCCACTACAGCACCACGTTTAATGCCTGTGCTTGCTTGGGAGGGAAGACCCTTTATGGTGAGGTGGTTGAGATAGGAAGGGCGTATGAATCACAGAAAGTTAACATGCAGTTATGGCAAGCAATTCGGAAGGCAAATGGCATGTTGGCCTTTATTGCAAGGGGTTTGGAGTACAAGAGTGAGGAAGTCTTACTACAATTGTACAGGGCTCTGGTGAGACCTCACCTGGAGTACTGTGTACAGTTTTGGTCTCCTTATCTAAGGAAGGATATACTTGCCTTAGAGGCGGTGCAACGAAGGTTCACTAGATTGATTCCTGGGATGAGAGGGTTGTCCTATGAGGAGAGATTGAGTAGAATGGGCCTATACTCTCTGGAGTTGAGAAGAATGAGAGGTGATCTTATTGAAACGTATAAAATTCTTAGAGGGCTTGACAGCTGAGAGGCTGTTTCCCCTGAGTGGAGAGTCTAGAACTAGGGGGCATAGTCTCAAGATAAGGGGTCAGCCATTTAGGACTGAGAAGAGAAGGTTATTTCGTCACTCAGAGGGTTGTGAATCTTTGGAGCTATCCAACTAGTCCCACTCTCTCCCCTGCTCTTTCCCCACCGCCCTGCCAATGTTTTCCCATTTAAGTATTTATCCAATTCCGGATAAATTGGGGCCGCGGTGTCCTGGGGACTTGAAACAAGGTCTTATAGACCCTGTCTATCACTGCTGACCCCACGGCTCGGGAGGATGGGGGCTCGAGAGGAGAGGGACAGGGCGGCCATGTTCGTCACTGGGCTTGACAGGATCAAATAGCCAATTGCAGCCCAGCTAATTTGGTGTGGGCACCTTGACTGATTCACTCCCGCTAGTCCAGGAGCGTCAAGGCCAAGTGAATCTGGCTACGATCAGTTAACCCAACACAGGCCAGGGATAGAAATCAGGACCGTCTCAGAAAGAACTTGCATTTCTGTAGCGCCTTTCATGACCTCAGGACATCCCAAAGCGCTTTACAGCCAATTAAATACTTTTGAAATGTCGTCACTGTTGTAACGTAGGAAACAGAGCAGCCAATTTGCGCACAGCAAGATCCCACAAACAGCACTGAGATAAAACAGCAGATCATCTGTTTTGGGGGATGTCGGTTGAGGGATAACTCTTGGGAGAACTCCCCTGCTCTTCTTCCAATAGTGGCCGTGGGATCTTTTACATCAACCTGAGAGGGGCAGACGGTGCCCTCGGATAAAAACATAAGAAATAGGAGCAGGAATAGGCCATTCGGCCCCTCGAGCCTGCTCCGCCATTCAATCAGATCATGGCTGATCTTCGACCTCAACTCCACTTTCCCGCCCGATCCCCATATCCCTTGATTCCCCTAGAGTCCAAAAATCTATCGATCTCAGTCTTGAATATACTCAATGACTGAGCATCCACAGCCCTCTGGGGTAGAGAATTCCAAAGATTCACCACCCTCTGAGTGAAGAAATTCCTCCTCATCTCAGTCTTAAATGGCTGACCCCTTATCCTGAGACTATGCCCCCTAGTTCTAGACTCTCCAGCCAGGGGAAACAGCCTCTCCGCATCTACCCTGTCAAGTCCCCTCAGAATCTTATATGTTTCAATGAGATCACCTCTCATTCTTCTAAACTCCAGAGAGTATCGGCCCATTCTACTCAACCTCTCCTCATAGGACAACCCTCTCATCCCAGGAATCAATCTAGTGAACCTTCGTTGCACCGCCTCGAAGGCAAGTATATCCTTCCTTAGGTAAGGAGACCAAAACTGTACACAGTACTCCAGGTGAGGTCTCACCAAAGCCCTGTACAATTGCAGCAAGACTTCCTTACTCTTGTACTCCAACCCCCTTGGTTTAACGGTCTCAGTAATAGGTTGGGTAGCGCACTGACCATGTGGGATGGAAGGGGAGGTCGCTTAATGATGACAATCCCAACTGAGCGGTCTTCTGAAGACACCAAGATCATGGGCTCAAATGTGATCAAATTGCTCCTTTTAGCTTCCCTTTGCTCCTCGAGAGGGTTAGCCTGGCACCAAACACTAAACTTGTTACCTATCTAAGATCGGGACACAGCACACCCATCGAAGGAGCCCGTTGCCCAATGCTATAAACTAGGGCAACCAGGAGGAGATTTCGTTCAGTGCCAGCCATGGCTCAGTGGGCAGCCCTCTCGCCTCGAGTCACAAGATCGTGGGTTCGAGCCCCACTCCAGAGACTTCAGCACATAACCCAGGGCTGACAATCCCAGTGCTGAGGGAGCACTGCACCGTCTTTCAGGTGAGACGTCAAACCGAGGCCCTGTCTGCCCTCTCAGGTGGACGTAGAAGATCCCACGGCCACTATTGGAAGATGATCAGGGGTAGGGCGGGGTGGGGGGAGGTGTCCTGTGCCCAATATTTATCCATCAACCAACATCACTAAAAAAAAAAACAAATGATCTGCTCATTTATCTCATTGCTGTTTGTGGGATCTTGCTGTGCCCAAATTGTCTGCCGCTTCTCCTACGTTACAAACGATGACCGTACGTCATCGGCTGGAAAGCGTTTTGGGACGGCCTGTCGGCCGTGAAAGGCGAGACAGAGATGTAATTTGTTTCTTTAGCCGGAGAGCAGAATTGAGCCTGTCGTCCCGAACAAAGCCTTCGTCCCAGTTCAGCTGCAGGATGCAGTCCACCGAAATGAAGCAGCGCTGTTAGAATAGATGAAGGGTTACCTTTCTCCACATGATTTTGGGGGACGCTGATCCTTCTGTGGAGCAGGAGACTTCCACGTCGTCTCCCAGTTGCACGGTGAGAGGCCCTTTCGGTGTCACCAGGAGTGGATCCAAATCTGCTCCGAAAGGGAATAGAGATATCAGCAGCACTCGCGAGCAAATTGCAACTAATTGCATTTATACAGCGCCTTTAACGTAGTAAAACGGCCCAAGGCTGATTGAAACGTATAAAGTTCTGACAGACTGGATGCAGGGAGGATGTTTCCCCTGGCTGGGGGGTCCAGAACGAGGGGGTCACAGTCTCAGGATACGGGGTAGGACATTTAGGACTGAGATGAGGAGAGATTTCTTCACTCAGAGGGTGGTGAACCTGTGGAATTCTCTACCACTGTGGGGACCAAGTCACTGAATATATTTAAGAAGGAGCTGGATAGATTTCTAGACACAAAAGGCATCAAGGGGTATGGGGAGAGAGCGGGAATATGGTATTGAGATAGAGGATCAGCCATGATCATATTGAATGGCGGAGCAGGTTCGAAGGGCCGAATGGCCTACTCCTGCTGCTATTTTCTACGTTTCTAAGGCGCTACATCAGGAGCGATTATCAAACAAAATTTGACACCGAGCCACATAGGGAGATATTAGGACAGGTGACCAAAAGCTCGGTCAAAGAGGCAGGTTTTAAGGAGCGTCTTAAAGGAGGAGAGAGAGAGACGGAGAGGTTTAGGGAGGGAATTCCAGAGCTCAGGGCCCAGGCAGCTGAAGGCACGGCCGCCAATGGCGGAGCGATGGAAATCGGGGGATGCGCAAGAGGCCGGAATTGGAGGAGCGCAGAGATCTCGGGGGGTTGTAGGAGGTTACAGAGATAGGGAGGGGGGGGGCGAGGGCCACGGAGGGATTTGAAAACAAGGATGATTTGGTGAAATGCTGTTGTGTGTATCCAGGGAGAATGCCAGGAATGGCAGATACAGATAGAGAGACAATGTTCAGAGTCAGCATAGAGGGGGGAGATTTTTTAACTTGTGCTGAGGTCACCGATCGAGGCATTGCACACGGAAGCAGAAATTCCCTCCCCGGATTTGCAAGTGATTGAGTAGTTGTCTTACAGTTGACGACGATGCTGAGATCTTTCTTCAGTTCCACCTCACTGGGAGCGTCAAAGTCCAGAGCTTCACACTGGTATCTCCCGCCCTGCTCCTTTGTCACACCCTTCAATACCAGGATCCCGTCCCGACTGGTCTCCAGTTCCCTCTCTTCAGTATCCTGCAGTGAAAGATTCCCTTTAATCATCAATACGGCAGAACAATCACAATCCCCACACCAAGAGAGTCAATATAACATCCTCATACCCCTCACCAACTCTCTGATATACCCCACACCCCTCACCAACTCTCTGATATACCCCACAACCCTCACCAACTCTCTGATATACCCCACACCCCTCACTGTAACACTCTGATATATCCCACACCCCTCACTGTAACACTCTGATATATCCCACACCCCTCACCAACTCTCTGATATACCCCCACACCCCTCACCAACACTCTGATATACCCCACACCCCTCACCAACTCTCTGATATACCCCACACCCCTCACAAACACTCTGATATACCCCACACCCCTCACCAACTCTCTGATATACCCCACACCCCTCACTGTAACACTCTGATATAGCCCACACCCCTCACTGTAACACTCTGATATACCCCACACCCCTCACCAACTCTCTGATAAACCCCACATCCCTCACTGTAACACTCTGATATACCCCACACCCTCACTGTAACACTCTGATATATCCCACACCCCTCACCAACTCTCTGATATACCCCACACCCCTCACCAACTCTCTGATATACCCCACACCCCTCACTGTAACACTCTGATATACCCCACACCCCTCACCAACACTCTGATATATCCCACACCCCTCACCAACACTCTGATATATCCCACACCCCTCACCAACTCTCTGATATACCCCACACCCCTCACCAACACTCTGATATACCCCACACCCCTCACCAACACTCTGATATACTCCACACCCCTCACTGTAACACTCTGATATACCCCACACCCCTCACTGTAACACTGATATATCCCACACCCCTCACTGTAACACTCTGATATACCCCACACCCCTCACTGTCACACTGATATACCCCACACCCCTCACTGTAACACTCTGATATACTCCACACCCCTCACTGTAACACTCTGATATACCCCACACCCCTCACTGTAACACTCTGATATACCCCACACCCCTCACTGTAACACTCTGATATCCCCCACACACCTCACTGTAACACTCTGATATACCCCACACCCCTCACTGTAACACTGATATACCCCACACCCCTCACTGTAACACTCTGATAAACCCCACACCCCTCACTGTAACACTCTGATATACCCCACACCCCTCACTGTAACACTCTGATATACTCCACACCCCTCACTGTAACACTCTGATATACCCCACACCCCTCACTGTAACACTCTGATATACCCCACACCCCTCACTGTAACACTCTGATATACCCCACACCCCTCACTGTAACACTCTGATATACTCCACACCCCTCACTGTAACACACTGATATACCCCACACCCCTCACTGTAACACTCTCTGATATACCCCACACCCCTCACTGTAACACTCTGATATACCCCACACCCCTCACTGTAACACTCTGATATACTCCACACCCCTCACTGTAACACTCTCTGATATACCCCACACCCCTCACTGTAACACTCTGATATACCCCACACCCCTCACTGTAACACTCTGATATACCCCACACCCCTCACTGTAACACTCTGATATACTCCACACCCCTCACTGTAACACTCTGATATACCCCACACCCCTCACTGTAACACTCTGATATACCCCACACCCCTCACTGTAACACTCTGATATACCCCACACCCCTCACTGTAACACTCTGATATACCCCACACCCCTCACTGTAACACTCTGATATCCCCCACACACCTCACTGTAACACTCTGATATACCCCACACCCCTCACTGTAACACTCTGATATACCCCACACCCCTCACTGTAACACTCTGATATACCCCACACCCCTCACTGTAACACTCTGATATACCCCACACCCCTCACTGTAACACTCTGATATACCCCACACCCCTCACTGGAACACTCTCTGATATACCCCACACCCCTCACTGTAACACTCTGATATACCCCACACCCCTCACTGTAACACTCTGATATACCCCACACCCCTCACTGTAACACTCTGATATACCCCACACCCCTCACTGTAACACTCTGATATACCCCACACCACTCACTGTAACACTCTGATATAACCCACACCCCTCACTGTAACACTCTGATATACCCCACACCCCTCACTGTAACACTCTGATATACCCCACACCCCTCACTGTAACACTCTGATATACCCCACACCCCTCACTGTAACACTCTGATATACCCCACACCCCTCACTGTAACACACTGATATATCCCACACCCCTCACTGTAACACTCTGATATACCCCACACCCCTCACTGTAACACTCTGATATACTCCACACCCCTCACTGTAACACTCTGATATACCCCACACCCCTCACTGTAACACTCTGATATACCCCACACCCCTCACTGTAACACTCTGATATACTCCACACCCCTCACTGTAACACTCTGATATACCCCACACCCCTCACTGTAACACTCTGATATACCCCACACCCCTCACTGTAACACTCTGATATACCCCACACCCCTCACTGTAACACTCTGATATACCCCACACCCCTCACTGTAACACTCTGATATACCCCACAACCCTCACTGTAACACTCTGATATACCCCACACCCCTCACTGTAACACTCTGATATACCCCACACCCCTCACTGTAACACTCTGATATAACCCACACCCCTCACTGTCACACTCTGATATACCCCACACCCTTCACTGTAACACTCTGATATACCCCACACCCCTCACTGTAACACATTGATATACCCCACACCCCTCACTGTAACACATTGATATACCCCACACCCCTCACTGTAACACTCTGATATACCCCACACCCCTCACTGTAACACTCTGATATACCCCACACCCCTCACTGTAACACTCTGATATACCCCACACCCCTCACTGTAACACTCTGATATACCCACACCCCTCACTGTAACACTCTGATATACCCCACACCCCTCACTGTAACACATTGATATACCCCACACCCCTCACTGTAACACATTGATATACCCCACACCCCTCACTGTAACACTCTGATATACCCCACACCCCTCACTGTAACACTCTGATATACCCCACACCCCTCACTGTAACACTCTGATATACCTCACACCCCTCACTGTAACACACTGATATACCCCACACCCCTCACTGTAACACTCTGATATACCTCACACCCCTCACTGTAACACACTGATATATCCCACACCCCTCACTGTAACACTCTCTGATATACACCACACCCCTCACTGTAACACTCTGATATACCCCACACCCCTCACTGTAACACTCTGATATACCCCACACCCCTCACTGTAACACTCTGATATACCCCTCCCCTCGCCTCCACTCCGCGGAATTACCTCCAGTTTGTAGAAGATGTATTCGGGCTGAGGGAAACCGTCCGCTGAGCACTGGAGACGGACATCATCACCCTCCTTGATAATGGCGCTCGACGCGAGGTTAAAGGTCACAGTCTCCGTGTGGTCTGAAAGGAAGTGTTTGAGACGGGGGGTCAGTACATAGAAATCAGACCCCATCCCCCACTCACCGAGAGACAGGCCCCATCCCCCACTCACCGAGAAACAGGCCCCATCCCCCCACTCACCGAGAAACAGGCCCCATCCCCCACTCACCGAGAAACAGACCCCATCCCCCACTCACCGAGAAACAGGCCCCATCCCCCTCCCCCCGAGAAACAGACCCCATCCCCCACTCACCGAGAAACAGGCCCCATCCCCCTCCCCCCGAGAAACAGACCCCATCCCCCACTCACTGAGAAACAGACCCCATCCCCCTCCCACCGAGAAACAGACCCCATCCCCCTCCCCCCGAGAAACAGACCCCATCCCCCACTCACTGAGAAACAGACCCCATCCCCCTCCCACCGAGAAACAGACCCCATCCCCCTCCCCCCGAGAAACAGACCCCATCCCCCACTCACCGAGAAACAGACCCCATCCCCCACTCACCGAGAAACAGACCCCATCCCCCTCCCCCCGAGAAACAGACCCCACCCCCCTCCCACCGAGAAACAGACCCCATCCCCCTCCCCCCGAGAAACAGACCCCATCCCCCTCCCACCGAGAAACAGACCCCATCCCCCACTCACCGAGAAACTGACCCCATCCCCCACTCACCGAGAAACAGACCCCATCCCCCCTCCCACCGAGAGACAGGCCCCATCCCCCCACTCACCGAGAAACAGGCCCCATCCCCCACTCACCGAGAAACAGGCCCCATCCCCCTCCCACCGAGAAACAGACCCCATCCCCCACTCACCGAGAAACAGACCCCATCCCCCACTCACCGAGAAACAGACCCCATCCCCCTCCCCCCGAGAAACAGACCCCACCCCCTCCCACCGAGAAACAGACCCCATCCCCCTCCCCCCGAGAAACAGACCCCATCCCCCTCCCCCCGAGAAACAGACCCCACCCCCCTCCCACCGAGAAACAGACCCCATCCCCCTCCCCCCGAGAAACAGACCCCATCCCCCTCCCACCGAGAAACAGACCCCATCCCCCTCCCCCCGAGAAACAGACCCCATCCCCCTCCCCCCGAGAAACAGACCCCATCCCCCTCCCACCGAGAAACAGACCCCATCCCCCTCCCCCCGAGAAACAGACCCCATCCCCCTCCCCCCGAGAAACAGACCCCATCCCCCTCCCACTGACACTCCTCCATCCTCCTACTCACGGCTTATCTGTATCTTAACTCCATTTACAGGAGGAGGCCATTCAGCCCCTCGAGCCTGTCCTACCATGTAATTAGATCATTGCTGCTCTGGATCTTAACTCCCATTTACCCGCCTTGGTTCCGTAACCCTTAATCCCCTCACCCAACAAAAATCGATCAATCTCAGTTTTGAAATTTCCAATTGATCCCCAGCCTCCACATCCTTTTTTGGGGGAGAGAGTTCCAGATTCCCACTCCCCTTTGTGTGAAGAAGTGCTTCCCGACATCACCCCTGAACGGCCTGGCTCTAATTTTAAGGTTCTGCCCCCTTGTTCTGGACTCCCCCCACCAGAGGAAATAGTTTCTCTCTATCTACCCTATCGAATCCTTTAATCATCTGAAACACCTCGATAAGATCACCCCTCCATGCCTTAAACTCAAGGCAATGCAAGCCTGGCCTGAGCGACCTGCCCTCGTAACTTCACCCTCAAAGTCCCGGAATCGTTCTGGTTAACGTGTTCGCGACTCACAGTGCAGGGAGATCTTGAACTTTTCGGAGTCGAGAGTTCGCTGCTTCTCATCCATCATCCGGTAGTGGACCTGGCAATGATATTGAGAGTCCTTGTCCGCCTTGGACAACTTGAAGTAGAGATTGTTGGTCACGGTGTAAAGTCCGCTGGCCTCCTTCACAACTCGAGGAATCATGTACATGTCTGAACAAAAACAACAACTTGCATTTATATAGCGCCTTCAACATAGTAAAACGTCCCAAGGCGCTTCACAGGAGCGATTATCAGACAAAATCTGACACCGAGCCACGTAACGAGATATTAGGACAGGTGACCAAAAGCTCGGTCAAAGAGGCAGGTTTTAAGGAGCGTCTTAAAGGAGGAGAGAGAGGCGGAGAGGTTTAGGGAGGGAATTCCAGAGATTAGGGCCTCGGCAGCTGAAGGCACGGCCGCCAATGGTGGAGCGATTAAAATCGGGGGATGCGCAAGAGGCCAGAATTGGAGGAGCGCAGAGATCTCGGAGGGCTAGGGCCATGGAAGGATTTGAAGACAAGGATGAGAATTTTAAAATCGAGGCGTTCCCGGACCGGGAGCCAGTGTAGGTCAACGAGCACAGAGGGGGGTGATGGGTGAACGGGACTTGGTGCGAGTTAGGATACGGGGGCAGCAGAGTTTTGGATGAGCTGGAGTTTACGGAGGGTGGGGGAAGATGGGAGGCCCGGCCAGGAGAGCATTGGAATAGTGGAGTCTGGAGGTAACGAAGGGCACGGATGAGGGAAATAGAGGTAACAGAACGAGCTACAACCACGAGGAATCTTCGAACGAACCGTGGCCTCGAGCTGGGTGTCTCTACTGACAGACCTTGCTAAAGTATCTTGGTGTTGGGTGGTAATCTGTAGACCTTGGGTTGGTTTGCGGCTTCCTATTTTCATAGATATTCATTCTCGGGTTGTGGGCGTCACTGGCAAGGCCAGCACTCATCGCCTGTCCCTAGTCGCCCTGAGAAGATGATGGTGGGCCGCCTTCTTGAACCGCTGGATTGTTACAACCAGGCCCACTTCAGAGGGCGGTTAAGAGTCAACCACATCGGTGTGGAGACTGGAGTCACAAGTAGGCCCAGTTCAGGTAAGGACGGCAGGTTGCCTTCCCTAATGGACATTCGGTCCAATGGTCATTGTGTCTTTGGTGCCCAGTCTGGTCAACGCCTGGAGGTCTCCTCAGTGGGTAAGTGCACTTTCTCGGGCAAAACTGAAGCATACAAACCACAGAAGGTGCCAGCTTCCTGTGGGGCAGCGTTAGCATAGCTTGGCGCTCCATTGGTCATACTCAGTACTACTCTGTCATGGTGTCAGCCATAACTCACTCTCGCCTCTGAGGCAGAAGGTCGTGGGTTCAAGTCCTACTCCAGAGACAAAAGTCTCGGCTAACGCTCCTCGTGCCAGTACCGAGGGAGTGCTGCACCGTCGGCAGTACCATCGATATTGGACCGAGGCCTATCTGGTGGTTGTCAAAGATCTTGTGGTCTCTATTTGAGGAAGAGCACGGGGGGTTTGCCCCAGTGTCCCTCAACCAACATCAGTAATAAAAACAGATTATCTGGTCATCAGATTGCTATTTGTGGGAGCTTCCTGTGCGCAAATTGGCTGCCCCGTTTCCCTACATTACAGTGACGACACTTCAAAAGTACTTCATTGGCTGTAAAGTGCTTTGGGACGTCTTGAGGTCACGAAAGGCGTTATCTTTCCCTTTGGCCTAGGAATGAGAAACATCAGCCAAGGCCCCTCGACCCTAACCCCACCCTATCAGGTGCGAGCTCAAACGCTGTGTCGACCTTTGACACGATGAATAGGCACCAGGAGGCTACGAGGAAGCAAACTAGAGGGAGGAAGATGGGTCTTGACAGCGTCTGATTGTAGAGACGATTTGGATGGGTTGGTTTAATGAGCAGTCCAAAGAAATACAACAAGCAATGGGGCACGGATTTATGAGCGTGTGAGTGTGAAAGTGAGGTAGTGAATGAATAGGATAGAGTGAAGGTGGCAGAAAGAAAGGAAGGGCTTGCTTTTCCATCGCGCGGTTCAGGATCTCAGGATGTCCCAAAGCGTTTTACAGCCAATGACGTTCTTTCTGTCTGAAGTCTTGTCACTGTAGAAAAAGCAACGGCAAATTTGCGCACAGCAAGATCCCACAAACAGCAATCAGATAATGACCAGATCATCTGTTTTTCGTGATGTTGGTTGAGGGATAAATATTGGCCCCAGGGGAGAACTTCCCTGCTCTCCTTCGAAATAGTGGCCGTGGGATCTTTTACGTCCACCTGAGAGGGGCAGAAGGGGCCCTCGGTTTAACGTCGCATCCTAAAGACGGGCACTTCCGGCAGGGCAGCGCTCCCTCGGTACCGGCACCGGGGAGAGTCAGCCTGGATTACGGGCTCAAGTCTCGGGAGTGGGGCTTTAAACCCACGATCTTCTGCCACTGAGCTATGGCCGATAGGCACGGAGGGACGGAGTGAATGAGTGAGTGGGGTGTGAAAGACAGAAAGAGGACACAGTGGTAAACCACGGGAAAAGGCAATTACTCTACTCTGCCGCGGCTCCCTGCACGGTGGGCCTCGGTCCTTCGCTTGAGGGTCCCTCAAAGTTGAAAGGCAGGAGCCTTAAGTGGAGAGAGAGAGAGAGAGAGAGAGAGAGAGAACGGAGGCAGAGAAGGAATGGGGAAGACTGAGGGAGAGAGGGAAGAAACGTGAGGAGGGAAGACGAAGGGAGGGAGAGAGAGAGAGAGAGAGAACGGAGGCAGAGAAGGAATGGGGAAGGCTGAGGAAGAGAGGGAAGAAACATGAGGAGGGAAGACGAAGGGAGGGAGAGAGAGAGAGAGAGAGAGGTGTTTAACAAGGAGGGTGAGTGGAAGAGAGGGAATTGGAGGCATGCAAGCAGAGAGAAAGGACAAAAGATGGAGGTGCCAGTCTCAGTACATGATAAGGAGCTGCAGCAGCCATCACCTCCCTCTCTAAGTTCTTTGTCGTCGTTGGAAACATGCAGGTCCTTGATGTATCTTTTGTGTTGTGCAAAGAGAGGTGACGTGCTGAGATCCAGCTGGAGGTCTCCTCATTATCGTCCGACTAATTAGCCAATTGAAAGGCTGCCGAGATGGTCAGTTGACTGTCCTTTTATTCTTGGCGATAGATTCTGTTGCTAATCACACGGCAAAGCCTGGCCAGGCGGCAGGATTGATCAGCTATGTAATTCCAGACTGGGATTGAATACAAACCCAGGGAGTCAGACTCGCTACGGTGCAAAGCTTCAGGAGACTCTGGCCATCTGCCCGAGATGGAGGGGAGGCCTGGTCCCAGAGGTGGAAAAGGCCCAGTGTCTGACACACTCTGGTCCCCAACAGAGAGGGGAGCCTATGATCCCAGCTGTCTGGGTTAGATTGAAGTCGCTCTCTCTCCAGGGCATTCGAACACACACAATATCAACCGAGGCACCAACCCATCTGTCTCATCTCAATTCAAGCCAGTTTCCCCAGACATGTGAGGGGAAAGTGCAATGAGACAATCCTCTCCATTAAAAGCAACAGACATGCTCGTCTGCTTGAGATGGAGTGAAGCCCAGGCCTCGGGGGTGATGAGGATCATAATTCTGTCTTCTGGTCTCCCCTTCAAAAAAAATTAAAAGTCTTTCTCTCGTTTGTCTGGGCAGCGCGTCGCTGAGATTAAAAGACAGAGGGTCAGACCCAATTCAGGAGAGGAGGAGAGAGCACGAGGAGAGGGAGAGCAGGGAGAAAAGAGAGAGAGAGAAAGAGAGATAGGAGGAGAGAAAGAGACAGGAGAGAGAGAGAGAGAGAGGATAGGAAGAGGAGAGAAAGGAGAGAGAGAGGAAAGAGGAGAGAGGGAGAGCAGAGAGAGAGAGGATAGGAAGAGGAGAGAAAGGAGAGAGAGAGGAAAGAGGAAAGAGGGAGAGCAGAGAGAGGAGAGAGAAGAGAGGAGAGAGGAGAGGAGGGAGGAGAGGAGGGAGGAGAGAGAGCAAGGAGGAGAGAGGGAGATCAGAGAGAGGAGAGAGGGAGAGCAGAGAGAGGAGAGAGAAGAGAGAGAGAGAGGAGAGAGAAGAGAGAGAGGAGAGAGAAGAGAGAGAGAAGAGAGAGAGAAAGAGACAGGAGAGAGAGGATAGAAAGAGGAGAAAAAGGAGAGAGAGAGAGGAGAGAGAGAGAGCAGAGAGAGAGCAGAGAGGAGAGAGAGAGAGCAGAGAGCAGAGAGCAGAGAGGAGAGAGGAGAGAGAGAGGAGAGAGGAGAGAGAGAGCAGAGAGGAGAGGGAGGAGAAGAGAGAGGAGAGGGAGGAGAGAGAGAGAGCGAGGAGGAGAGAGAGAGAGCAGAAAGAGAGGGAGAACAGAGAAAGGCAGAAAAAGGGAAGACAGTGCAAGAGTGGATAGAAGGGGAGGGATAGAGAAGGGGAGAGACAGAGAGGGAGGGAGAGTGTCAGAGAGGGTGGAGAGAAAGAGGGAGAGGGAGAAAGGGACAGGGATGGAGGGAGAGTGTCAGAGGGAGTGAGAGACAGAGAGAAAGGGGGGGAGAGTGTCAGAGAGAGAGAGAGAAAGAGAGTTGGGGAGAGACAATGAGGGAGGGGGAATTTCAGAGAGAGTGGAAAGAGGGAGAGAGAATGGGGGTGAGAGAGAGAGAAAGGGAGGGAGAGTTTCGGAGAGAGCAGGGAAACAGAAGGTGAGCGATTGAGGGCAGAAAGGAGGGGACATGTTGAAAAGAGCCAGGGGAGGGAGCAGAGAAAGAGGCTGGGAGAACGGGAGCCACAGGGATAAAGGGAAGGAGATTGAGAGAGAGAGAGAGAGAGAGAGAGAGATACTCGAGGTAATGGAGTTAACATGCCAACACATCCCAGCGTCCATTGCCCCATTCGCCCCTTACTTTCATTATGATTGGTGACGATCGGCAGCAACACTCCATCCTTGAACCAGACAATCGAAGGTTCAGGGTATCCATTTCTGCTCGTGCAAGTTCCAATCTAGGAGACAACAGAAGGGCTAAAATCAGAGATACCTGAGGTCCACAAACATCTCCACCCTGGAACCCTGTCAGAGTAAATCGTTCCCTGTCTCTGAGGTCTGTTATTCATGGTCTTTAGTTGCTTGGACAATGTCACCCATTGTATTGAGGGTATCTGTCCTCGGCCTTGACAGATGCCCTTGTTGGAGGTATCTGCCATTGGTCCTGGTGTAGAAACCGCATGAATCATCACCTGTCCCTCTCTGTCGGGGGACCACCTGGACTCAGTGCCATCCCATCAATTGTCCGGTGGTCTGGGCCGAGATTGGGAACTCAGCATGTGGAGAACTGAAGAGTGGGAGGGAGACGTTCTCCACCCTCCTACCTTTAGCGATGGAAGTACTTATTTCTGTATTAATGACTGTGGTGACTTCCTCCAGCGCACAAGGGTTGGGGTTACTGCCCTTCAGTGGTACTGACTTCAAAATCCCTCCATGGCCCTCGCCCCCCTCCCTATCTCTGTAACCTCCTCCAGCCCTACAACCCTCCCAGATCTCTGCGCTCCTCCAATTCTGGCCTCTTGCGCATCCCCCGATTTCCATCGCTCCACCATTGGCGGCCGTGCCTTCAGCTGCCTGGGCCCTAAGCTCTGGAATTCCCTCCCTAAACCTCTCCGCCTCTCTCTCTCCTCCTTTAAGACGCTCTTCAAAACCTACCTCTTTGACCAAGCTTTTGGTCACCTGTCCTAATATCTCCTTATGTGGCTCGGTGTCCAATTTTTGTTTGATAATCGCTCCTGTGAAGCGCCTTGGGACGTTTTAATATGGACAGGTGAGCAAAAGCTCGGTCAAAGAGGTAGGTTTTAAGGAGCGTCTTAAAGGAGAGAGAGAGAGGCGGAGAGGTTTAGGGAGGGAATTCCAGAGCTTAGGCCTAACCTCTCTAACCTGTTCAGTTACGGGGGGGTCATCTACGCAGGGAGTTGGTAACCAGTCCCTTTAGGGTCTGTTCACCGATCTTCTTCCATAAAGTGTGAATTCACCTTTCTCCGCACTGAACTGCATCTGCCTCCAGTCAGCCCATCCTCCCAACCCATGACTGTATCCTTCAATCTCCTGCATTCTCCCTCACGGTTCCAGATGCCCCCAGATTTGATGCCAGCAAACTTCGATACATCGGAACAGGAGGAGGCCATTCAGCCCCTCGGGCCTGTTACGCAGGAACAGGAGGAGGCCATTCAGCCCCTCGGGCCTGTTACGCAGGAACAGGAGGAGGCCATTCAGCCCCTCGGGCCTGCTCTGCCATTCAATCAGATCAGGGCTGATCCGTATCTTAACTCCATCTGCCCGCCTTAGTTCTGTAACGTTAAGTACAATTCCTCTCACGTCTACACACGGTCAAATGGAAAACCCGGGAGATCCTTGCCCAGGTCTCACACTTGCAACACCCTTTGAGGCCCCTGAATTCAAAAGACTTTCCTGCCCGGAGCCCCAGGGCTAGGACCTAGGCCACCCCTCTGCCCCTGGGCTATGGCCCAGGCCACCCCTCAGCCCCTGGGCTACCACCTAGGCGACCTCTTACCTCCGATGGGTGCTGTTCAGTCACGGATAAGGTGGCCCGATTGGAAGTCACCTCAGGCTGCTCCGGGGCATCTGGAAGAAATAGTTACCAGTGAGCAACCGGAAAATCTGTAGCCTCATCGAGTTTACATTGAGTCACATCGTGTTTACATTGAGATTGCAGCACAGAAACTGGCCATTCGGCCCCAATGGTCTGTGTCGGTGTTTATGCTCCACACGAGCCTCCTCTCTCCCTACTTCATCTCACCCTATCACCATATCCTTCTATTCCTTTCTCCCTCATGTGTTTATCCAGCTTCCCCTTAAATCCATCTCCACTATTCACCTCAACTACTCCTTGTGGTAGCGAGTTCCACATTCTCACCACTCTCTGGGTGAAGAAGTTTCTCCTGAATTCCCGATTGGATTTATCAGTGACTATCTTATATTTATGGCCCCTAGTTCTGGTCTCCCCCACAAGTGGAAACATCTTCTCTATGTCTACCCTATCGAACCCCTTCATAATTTTAAAGACCTCTATCAGGTCACCCCTCAGTCTTCTCTTTTCCAGCAGTCCGAGCCCACATGCAGCAAGACCTGGACAACATCCAGGCTTGGGCTCATAAGTGGCAAGTAACATTCGTGCCAGATAAGTGCCAGGCAATGACCATCTCCAACAAGAGAGAGTCTAACCACCTCCCCTTGACATTCAACAGCATTACCATCGCCGAATCCCCCACCATCAACATCCTGGGGGTCACCATTGACCAGAAACTTAACTGGACCAGCCACATAAATACTGTGGCTACAAGAGCAGGTCAGAGGCTGGGTATTCTGCGGCGAGTGACTCACCTCCTGACTCCCCAAAGCCTTTCCACCATCTACAAGGCACAAGTCAGGAGTGTGATGGAATACTCTCCACTTGCCTGGATGAGTGCAGCTCCAACAACACTCAAGAAGCTCGACACCATCCAGGACAAAGCAGCCCGCTTGATTGGCACCCCATCCACCACCCGAAACATTCACTCCCTTCACCACCGGCGCACAGTGGCTGCAGTGTGTACCATCCACAGGATGCACTGCAGCAACTCGCCAAGGCTTCTTCAACAGCACCTCCCAAACCCGTGACCTCTACCACCTAGAAGGACAAGGGCAGCAGGTACATGGGAACAACACCACCTGCACGTTCCCCTCCAAGTCACACACCATCCCGACTTGGAAATATATCACCGTTCCTTCATCGTCGCTGGGTCAAAATCCTGGAACTCCCTTCCTAACAGCACTGTGGGAGAACCTTCACCACACGGACTGCAGCGGTTCAAGAAGGCGGCTCACCACCACCTTCTCGAGGGCAATTAGGGATGGGCAATAAATGCCGGCCTCGCCAGCGACGCCCACATCCCATGAACGAATAACAAAAAAAGCTTGAGAAAATGCCATCACTGACGGCACAGTTATCAGTTACGATACGTTCTTGGGAGAGCCAGGAATAGATGTGTTCGCAGAAATACACACAATACTACCAGCTGTGGCCTAATCTATGTCTTACAGTTCCCACCACTTAAAACGTCCGCGTTTTAAACTGGGCAGTCACTTATTGAATGATACAGCACAGAAGGAGGCCGTCAGGAACATAGAAACAGGAGGAGGCCATTCAGCCCCTCGAGCCCCTTTCGCCATTCAATGAGATCTTGGCTGACCTGTTACCAAACGCCATATGCCTTAATACCTTTGGCCAGCAAAAAAATCTATCAATCTCAGATTTAAAATTAACAATTTAGCATCGACTGCCGTTTGTGGAAGAGAATTCCAAACTTCTACCACCCTTTGCGTGTCGAAGTGTTTCTTAACTTCGCTCCTGAAAGTCCTGGCTCTAATTTTTAGGCTATGTCCCCTAGTCCTAGACTTCCCAACCAGCGGAAATAGTTTCTCTCTATCTACCCTGTCAGTTCCCATCGCGCCTGAGCGGGGTCTTTGAAAGAGCTGTTCAATTCGTCCCACTCCCACCTGCTCTTTCACCACGGCCCTGCAAAGTTTTCCTTTTAAAACCTTGCTTGCCTTAGAGGCAGTGCAACGAAGGTTCACGAGATTGATTCCTGGGATGAGAGGGTTGTCCTATGAGGAGAGATTGAGTAGAATGGGCCGATACTCTCTGGAGTTTTAAAGAATGAGAGGTGATCTCATTGAAACATATAAGATTCTGAGGGGGCTTGACAGGGTAGATGCGGAGAGGCTGTTTCCCCTGGCTGGAGAGTCTAGAACTAAGGGGCATAGTCTCAGGATAAGGGGTCGGCCATTTAAGACTGAGATGAGGAGGAATTTCTTCACTCAGAGGGTTGCAAATCTTTGGAATTCTCTACCCCAGAGGGCTGTGGATGCTCAGTTGTTGAGTATATTCAAGGCTGAGATCGATAGATTTTTTTGGTCTCTGGAGGAATCAAGGGATATGGGAATCGGGCGGGAAAGTGGAGTTGAGGTCAAAGATCAGCCAGGATCCTACTGATTGGCGGAGCAGGCTCAAGGGGCCGTACGGCCTACTCCTGCTCCTATTTCTTACGTTCTTATATTCTAGGTATTTATCCAATTCCCCTTTTGAAAGTTATTATTGAATCTGCTTCCACCGCCCTTTCAGGCAGCGCATTCCAGATCAGAACAACTCCCTGCGTAAAAAAAAATTTTCCTCATCTCCCCCGCTGGATATTTTGTATCGGCCAAAAAGCAGTAACTGTTATCCATTTGCGTTAAGGTCAATCTCAAAGTTGCCGGTTATAAGATCTTAATTGCTCAATATATTTCAGGAAGAAGCAGCTGCCATGTTTCCTAGATTACAAGAGTAACAACACTTCATAAGTTGGCTGTAAAACACTGAGATGTCCTGAGGTTGTGGAAGGTCCTATAGAAACACATGACTTTCTATCTTTTAACTGGAGCTGTCTACTCTTCATCCAATTTCCCTGTCTTTCCTCCGTATTGTTTTATGTTCCTCCTTTTCAAATGCATAACCAATTCTCTATAAATGATGTTCTAGTCTTGAGTATGGTCCATTGGCATTCTGTGCATTGGGAGTGAATGGGAAGGGGTTTGGTCCATTGGGATTCTGTACAATGGGAGTGAATGGGAAGGGGTTTGGTCCATTGGGATTCTGTACAATGGGAGTGAATGGGAAGGGATTTGATCCATTGGGATTCTATACAATGGGAGTGAATGGGAAGTGGTTTGATCCGTTGGGATTCTGTACAAAGGGAGTGAATGGGAAGGGGTTTAGTCCATTGGGATTCTATACAATGGGAGTGAATGGGAAGGGGTTTGGTCCGTTGGGATTCTATACAATGGGAGTGAATGGGAAGTGGTTTGATCCGTTGGGATTCTATACAATGGGAGTGAATGGGAAGTGGTTTGATCCGTTGGGATTCTATACAATGGGAGTGAATGGGAAGTGGTTTGATCCGTTGGGATTCTATACAATGGGAGTGAATGGGAAGGGGTTGGGTTTATTGGGATTCTGTACAATGGGAGTGAATGGGAAGGGGTTGGGTTTATTGGGATTCTGTACAATGGGAGTGAATGGGAAGGGGTTGGGTTTATTGGGATTCTGTACAATGGGAGTGAATGGGAAGGGGTTGGGTTTATTGGGATTCTGTACAATGGGAGTGAATGGGAAGGGGTTGGGTTTATTGGGATTCTGTACAATGGGAGTGAATGGGAAGGGGTTGGGTTTATTGGGATTCTGTACAATGGGAGTGAATGGGATGGGGTTGGGTTTATTGGGACGCTGCACAATGGGAGGGAATGTCCATTTAGAGGCTCGAGAATGACTATAAATCTGAAGTCACTGTGCGGACTACACTGAAATCTGGTCACGGCTCCTGCTCCCCCACCCCCCCCTGTAACCCCCGACCCACCGGACACAGCTCCATCCCATTCCCTCACCGTAGACTTTCAGCTCCGTCTTTCCCTCTTGACTTCCTGCTGCCCCGGCGATCACCTGACACAGGAACGCTCGCTCGTCCATCACCTCGACCCTGCTGATGGAGAGGGTGAAATCATTGTCCATGGTCACTCTCTTGCCGTATCCCGTGTCCGGATCCACCATGCTGCTAGTTGCGTCCTTGTACGCAATCCGTTGCCGGTCTCCATTTTTATTCACCTGAGGGTGCGGGGGCGGGGGGAGAGGGGAATGAATAAGAAAAGCCACGGCCCAATTAATATTTAACAATCTCTGTTCAAATCCCTCCATGGCCTCCCTATCTCTGGAACCTCCTCCAGCCCTACAACCCTCTGGGATCTCTACGCTCCTAAACTCTGGTCTCTTGTCCAGCCCCTACTCCCATCGCTCCACCATTGGCGGCCGTGCCTTCAGCTGCCCGGGCCCTAAGCTCTGGAATTCCCTCCCTAAACCTCTCCGTCTCTCTCTTCTCCTTTAAGACGCTCCTTAAAAACCTACCTCTTTGACCAAGCTTTTGGTCGCCTGTCCTAATATCTCCTTATGTGGCTCGGTGTCAAATTTTGTTTGATAATCGCTCCCCGTGAAGCGCCTTGGGACGATTTACTACGTTAAAGGCGCTATATAAATGCAAGTTTTTGTCTTTGTCGTTACTGATGGAATCAACATTGGAAAACTGTGACTCTTTTGAGTGCAGAGTTTGGGATGGAGGGCTGCCCAATTTTGTACCTCAGAGTCAACAGAAAGGCCCTGAATTGTGATCTTTCCCTGCCTGATGTCGGTGCAGTATATACCAGCGGGCCCTGGGGTGGAGGGTCCCGAGTATATACGAGGGCCGATTGTCCTGGGCCCCTTACCCCACACCTGCCCGCCCAACTCTGCACCTTGGCAAACCCCCATTGCCAGCTACGTGGGGCATCCCCTGCGGCCATTCGGGGGCGGTGACTGGGGTCGCTGCTCGGGTTAAATTACGAGGATGGACTGGGCTTGTATTCCCTCGAGTTTAGAAGATTAAGGGGTGATCTAATCGAGGTGTTTAAGATGATTGAAGGATTTGATAGGGTAGATAGAGAGAAACTATTTCCTCTGGTGGGGGGAGTCCAGAACGAGGGGGGCTTAACCTTAAAATTAGAGCCAGGCCGTTCAGGGGTGATGTCAGGAAGCATTTCATCACACAAAGGGGAGTGGGAATCTGGAACTCTCCCCCAAAAAGCTGTTGAGGCCGGGGGTCAATTGGAAATTTCAATACTGAGATGGATAGATTTTTGGTGGGTAAGGAACCAAGGTTAAGATACAGAGCAGCCATGATCTCATTGAATGGCGGAACAGGCTGGAGGGGCTGAATGGCCTCCTCCTGTTCCTAATGTCGGTTACCATTGTTGGATCTGCATCCAAATATCCCAGGGGAGCGGAGACACAATAGCGGGGGGTCTGCCCCCATTTTGCTGGCTGTTAAGGCCCGGGGAATTGGGGTCCCCCCAGGGAGAGGGCAAAGAATGTGGGGAAATTTGTCCCTCCGATCTATAAGAGCAAGGCCGTGTCCCCAGAACTTACACGCAAAGCCGCTCACTCTTTTCTTCGAGTGATTGTACCCCTCC
>NC_090366.1:9681505-9736505 GCF_035084215.1 Heptranchias perlo | reverse complement strand
GCCAACTCGCCCATGGCCTCTGAGCCCAAGGTCGGTGAATATCAGCAACTGGACATATACGGAGGAAGAATTTGCATTTCTATAGCGCCTTTCACGTCCTCAGGACGTCCCAAAGCGCATTACAGCCGATGAAGTACTTTTTTGAAGTGTAGTCACCGTTGTAATGTAAGAAACTCGGCAGCCAATTTGCGCACAGCAAGATCCCACAAAACATCAATGTGATAATGACCCAGATCATCTGTGTTTAGATGTTGGTTGAGGGATTGGGCCCAGGACACCGGGGACAACTCCCCTGCTCTCCTTCCAGGACAAAGCAGCCCGCTTGATTGGCACCCCATCCACCACCCTAAACATTCACTCCCTTCACCACCGGCGCACCGTGGCTGCAGTGTGTACCATCCACAGGATGCACTGCAGCAACTCGCCAAGGCTTCTTCAACAGCACCTCCCAAACACGCGACCTCTACCACCTAGAAGGACAAGGGCAGCAGGCACATGGGAACAACACCACCTGCACGTTCCCCTCCAAGTCACACACCATCCCGACTTGGAAATATATCGGCCGTTCCTTCATCGTCGCTGGGTCAAAATCCTGGAACTCCCTTCCTAACAGCACTGTGGGAGAACCTTCACCACACGGACTGCAGCGGTTCAAGAAGGCGGCTCACCACCACCTTCTCAAGTGGCAATTAGGGATGGGCAATAAATGCCGGCCTCGCCAGCGACGCCCACATCCCCGGAATTAAGATTTAAAAAAAATTTGACTAGGTTGCTCAGTTGCCGAGTCCCTCAGCTCTGGAATTCCCTCCCTAAACCTCTCCACCTCTCTCTCCTCCTTTAAGACGCTCCTTAAAACCTACCTGGTGTTCAGAAGCGTGAGAGGTGATCTAATTGAAATAAGATTCTCAGGGGGCTTGACAGGGTAGATGCTGAGAGGATGCTTCCCCTGGAACTAGGGGGCATAGTCTCAGGATTAAGGGGTCGGCCATTTAAGACTGAGATGAGGAGGAATGAGGTTGTAAATATTTGGAATTCTCTACCCCAGAGGGCTGTGGATGCTCAGTCATTGCGTAAATTCAAGGCTGAGATCAATAGATTTTTGGACTCTCGGGGAATCAAGGGATGTGGGGATCGGGCGGGAAAGTAGAGATGAGGTCGAAGGTCGAAGATTGAATGGCGGAGCAGGCTCGAGGGGCCGAATGGCCGACTCCTGCTCCTGTTTCTTATGTTCTTACCTCTTTGACCGAGCTTTTGGTCACCTGTCCTAACATCTCCTGATGTGGCTCGGTGTGAAATTTTGTCTGATAATCGCTCCTGTGAAGCGCCTTGGGACGTTAAAGGCGCTACATGAATGCAGTTTGTTGGTGCTGTTGCTTCGAAAATGATAACGGAAAACAGAATGAGACCTGTATCTGCTAAATTGAAAAATGCGGGCCAGCGAAAGCAGGCACTGACACAAGGAGGGAGAGCCTTTAACAGACGACGAGCAGGATGTCACAACACAGTGACACATCGAGGGAATTCAGGAGTTTTATTTATCGGGTCACACGCAGAGAGGAGCATATCACAAGGCATCGACTGTCTCTCACAAACCTTGCTGTGTACTGTAACTATTAGTGACCGGTGTCTCTGGGACTGAGAGAGGGGGGGGGGGGGAAAAGTCAGCCAGTGTTCCCAATCCAGCTCGCTCTGTGGTGACCCCTGCTTTACACTGTGCAGAGTCTGGGAGCCAGAGTCCATGGAACTGTGCCCCACTGCTTGCTGCTCTGGGCGCCACCCCTGCTCAGACTTGGCCCCGAGCTGGCGGGGGAGGGGGGGCGTGGGGGGAGCGGGAGGTTGAGAAAAGGGTACGGGGAGGAGAGAGGGGGGGAACAGATTTAGATCGAGTGCCCCTTCACTCCTCAAAGCAGCACCAACCAGTCCTGGCAACTCGGCCGCGAAAAGGTAAGTGAGAGGGTTAATCCCCCTCCGGCCGCACAGTGTCGGACTGTAGCTGGGGAGAGGTGTGTGTGAAAGGGTTAATCCCCTCTATTGAGAGCAGACGGAGGGAGTTGGGGGGCAGAAGCTGCAGCTTTGATTGACGAGGCCCCCACAGGCAAACCCTCTCGGTCGGAACAGGCGCGAGGAATTTCACAACAAGCTGCTCGAGGCTCCGACACTCTGTCACAAGGCAGCATGAATCACAGACCCTGAGGGACGCAGCAGCTCAAAGCAGCCCCCAGCCCTCGTACTGCACCCCCCCTCACTCCCCCCATTACTGCCCCCTCCCTCGCTCGCTCGCTCTGGAGCCCCCACCCCCTCCCTCGCTCGCTCGCTCTGGAGCCCCCACCCCCTCCCTCGCTCGCTCGCTCTGGAGCCCCCACCCCCTCCCTCGCTCGCTCGCTCTGGAGCCCCCACCCCCTCCCTCGCTCGCTCGCTCTGGAGCCCCCACCCCCTCCCTCGCTCGCTCGCTCTGGAGCCCCCACCCCCTCCCTCGCTCGCCCGCTCTGGAGCCCCCACCCCCTCCCTCGCTCGCTCGCTCTGGAGCCCCCACCCCCTCCCTCGCTCGCTCGCTCTGGAGCCCCCACCCCCTCCCTCGCTCGCCCGCTCTGGAGCCCCCACCCCCTCCCTCGCTCGCTCGCTCTGGAGCCCCCACCCCCTCCCTCGCTCGCTCGCTCTGGAGCCCCCACCCCCTCCCTCGCTCGCTCGCTCGCTCTGGAGCCCCCACCCCCTCCCTCGCTCGCTCGCTCTGGAGCCCCCACCCCCTCCCTCGCTCGCTCGCTCTGGAGCCCCCACCCCCTCCCTCGCTCGCTCGCTCTGGAGCCCCCACCCCCTCCCTCGCTCGCTCGCTCTGGAGCCCCCACCCCCTCCCTCGCTCGCTCGCTCTGGAGCCCCCACCCCCTCCCTCGCTCGCTCGCTCTGGAGCCCCCACCCCCTCCCTCGCTCGCTCGCTCTGGAGCCCCCACCCCCTCCCTCGCTCGCTCGCTCTGGAGCCCCCACCCCCTCCCTCGCTCGCTCGCTCTGGAGCCCCCACCCCCTCCCTCGCTCGCGAGCCCCCTCACTCACTCAGGACCGCCCCCCTCGCTCCCTCAGCACCGCCCCCCCTCGCTCCCTCAGCACCGCCCCCCCTCGCTCCCTCAGCACCGCCCCCCCTCGCTCCCTCACTCCTGTTCACCATGGAGTCCTGTTCACTCCTGTCACCACCGTGAGTCAGTGACTCCTGTCACTATGATTTGGAAAGCCCCCGATTCACCAACGCGTTAAAAAATAGCACAGGGAGAAACTTAACACCTCCGCCAACCTGACCTGCAGAAAAAATACCAGCCGAGGGGCATTTCGAATCCCCACAAACAGAAATCGTCCTTTTCCAACTAACTGGCCACCAGCTGTTGGTAGAGAACCCGCCACACATGGTCGAATTGCCCACCGAATTGTGGAGCGCAGATTTTGGCTAAGAATTAGCACGCAGAGGAAAACAGGGCCTCCCTCCCTCCCTCCACGCGGCCCCCAACCTCCCTCCCCCCCACCGCCCCATCGAAACCTTTTAACACGGTGCTCAGTCCCTTGCACTGTTTGAGCGTTGACTTCATAAGCAGCCGTTAAAAGAGCACAGGCAGGATTTGAGGGTCGGTGAGCCGATCAGCAGCGCGTGGAGAGGCGTAATTCGGCACAGAAGGAAATCAGTAAACCGTCCACTCCCCTCGCTCTGTCATCTCTCTGCCTCGGTGAGCGCAAAGAAGGAAAAAAAAAATGGCCGGTCGGGGACCGAGCGAACTGGTTGAATTTCTCCCAAACGATGCTCCCTTTAAGGCCCCATTGCATTCCACGGTGTCACCACGGCGGGCCTAGCCTTGATTTAATGCCCGTCCATCCACTCAGCCCCCCCACTTTGAACAACTTCAAAAAAAAAAGAATACACAACGGCAGCTGCTCGGGGTGCGAGGCAACCTTTCATTTAAGCTCGTTTGGGGGGGGGAAAAAAATACTCACAAGGACATCTTCAAAAAAGCCACGTTTTTTTTTTGATGTCAAGCACAATCAGCTTCCATTTCTGAGTGATTTGCTTCCTTTTCGAAACACTCCCATCTGGCCGTCATGAAATAATATTTACCTATTCCGAACAGGTGTTTTACCTTCTGCTGGAGCCATAATCCTCCCAGGTTCAAGGCGACCTGAGAATTAAGGGTTTTAAATCTCCGCTCCCTCCAACAAAGATTACATCTCCGCCTCCCCGTCCAATCCTCCAACCCCCATCCCCTCCTGGAAGATGGAGACCCGATCTTTGCGGGGAAGTGCTGACCCGTCGCCTCTGTGGCTTTACGCCCGGTCGTGCCGGGGATTCTGATACTGGGCAGGCCGACATGGCCAGCCCAATCCGGCCCACCTCCTCCTCGCCCGCACTTCCCAGAGTTAGGCGCAGATCGGGAGCAGGAGCCTCGGCTCAAGGGGCAACTGACCCCAGTTATACTGTCGGCTCTGCATCACTCTGAGTGTTTCTGCATTTGCACACGTCTGACTATCCCCGTATATACACTCCCCTGAACCCCTTGATCTATCACTCCTGGGAACTCACTCCTAGTTACCCCGTATATACTCTCCCCGAACCCCTCAATCTATCACTCCTAGTTACCCCATATATACTCTCCCCGAACCTCTCAATTATCACTCCTTCTAACTCACTCCCAGTTACCCCGTATAAACTCTCCCCGAACCCCTCAATCTATCACTCCTAGTTACCCCATATATACTCTCCCCGAACCTCTCAATCTATCACTCCCACTAACTCACTCTCAGTTACCCGTTACCCCATATATACCCTCCCCGAACCCCTCAATCTATCACTCCTAGTTACCCCGTATAAACTCTCCCCGAACCCCTCAATCTATCACTCCCAGTTACCCCATATATACCCTCCCCGAACCCCTCAATCTATCACTCCCAGTTACCCCGTATATACTCTCCCCGAACCCCTCAATCTATCACTCCCACTAACTCACTCCCAGTTACCTGTTACTCTGTATATACTCTCCCCGAACCCCTCAATCGATCACTCCCTGTTACCCCGTATATACTCTCCCCGAACCCCTCAATCTATCACTCCCACTAACTCACTCCCAGTTACCTGTTACTCTGTATATACTCTCCCCGAACCCCTCAATCGATCATTCCCAGTTACCCCATATATACTCTCCCCGAACCCCTCAATCTATCACTCCCACTAACTCACTCCCAGTTACCTGTTACCCCGTATAAACTCTCCCCGAACCCCTCAATCTATCACTCCCACTAACTCACTCCCAGTTACCCCATATTTACACTCTCCGCACCCCTCGATTTATCACTGCCCCTGGACTCGGTCTGCGAGGAGGCTGCATCCCAGTTAACACAGGGAAGGGAGAGTGATGTAAAGTATATAACTGAAGATGACTGACATTGGGTTAGCTGCTTTCGATTGTGTGGGTTGTAGAGTTGAGGGGGGTGTGGGAGGCTACAAAAGGTCAGCGTCCCTGGGCTAGGAATGGGACGCGGCATGGTAAAAATCAGCCACAGATCCCCGTCTCAATCGCTGTGCCGTTTTCCCTGTCAGAAAGAGCGGCCGTGTTTAGAGGGGAACCGCGACGCCCTCCACACTCGAATAGCTGCCCGACAGTCCAGACTGTCGGGCAGCTATTCGAGTGTGGAGGGCGTCGCAGTCCCCCTCTAAACACCGAGGCTGATGGGCCGGGTGGGATCCGCACCCCCTGAGAGACTCATCACCGCGCGGAGAGGAGGGGAGGGAATTTGGAGGAGAGGAGTGGGAGGGGCCCCACTTCGAAAGATCTGCCGCTGTAGATCACTAAACCAACTGGGAGGCGTTACTTAAAGCAGGGAGTGGGGCCTGTGGGGCGTAACAGGCCACACTGATCTTAGCTGGGGCGGAGGCAGGGAAATTACGATTGGTGTCAGGGCCCCTGCGTTCGGGATGGGGTGGGGGGGTGTGGGTGGGCGGGGTGGGGAGGGGGAATCAGACAGGGGTCTTGCTCCCGATCGTTACCCAGTGGCTCCTGCTGGGCTGTGCATGCGTGGGGTCAGGAGTCGAGCAAAGAAGCAGGGGTGTCTGCGATGCACTCCATAGCGGAATATCCGGCTGCCACGACCGGCCACTCGGGAGAGGGAGGAGCAGGTGGGTGGCATGGAGCTTGTATGGCAGCATGGGTCAGTGCCTCCTGGGGAGAAACGGGGGAGGGGGAGAGGCGGAGCGGGAGAGGGAGGCGCGGAGCGGGAGGGGGAAAGGAGGGAGAGGGGGAGATGGAGTGGAGAGGAGAGGAGGGGAGGGGCAGAGAGAGGAGAGCAGGAGGAGATGAGAGGAGAGACATAGTGGAGGGGAGGGGAGAGGCGAGGAGGGGTAGGGAGAGGGGAGAAGGGGGAGACAGAGTGGAAGCGGGAGAGGGGAGTGGGAGAGGGAGGTGCGGAGCGGGAGGGGGAAAGGAGGAGAGGAGGGAGAGGGGGAGATGGAGTGGAGAGGAGAGGAGGGGAGGGGCAGAGAGTGGAGGGGAGAGGCGAGGAGGGGTAGAGAGAGGAGAGAGGGAGACGCGGAGCGGGAGGGGGAAAGGGGGAGAGGAGGGAGAGGGGGAGATGGAGTGGAGAGGAGAGGAGGGGTAGTGAGAGGGGAGAAGGGGGAGACGGAGTGGGAGCGGGAGAGGGGAGAGGAGGGGCAGAGAGAGGGAAGGAGGGCTGGGAGGGGGTCACTGGCCTGTTTTACAAAGGTCGCTGAGGGTTTCGGGCCAGGCTAAGCCCGGTTTACCCCGGCAGTGCCCCGTACCATGGCAATAGTAAGGGAGGGGATTGAATGCCACCCAATGCCCTGTCGTGGGGGACCTGCCACCACAGGCTGCTGTCGGTCAAGTCGATTTTCCGTGGCCCGATTTTCAGCCAGCGTCGGATTTGTGTTCGGCTTCCCATACTCACATTTGACCGCGGATTAGAGGCCCGGCCCCTTGCCGTTACCATGGCGACCTGGCCTTTACTTCAAGGGGAATGAGAGTCTTGCCGACAGTGGGGTTGTGAGATAATTTGGAGACCTTCACCTTCAAAGGGGTCATGTTTGTTAACCACACGTTGCTGATCGGGCCTAGGTGGAGGCGGAGAGAGAGAACCAACAAAAAAGGCAAACGTTTCCCATTGAATTCACTCAGGATTAACAGCCTGCTGGGAATCAATGATGTAAACCACAAAGCTAAGTTTTGTTTTGTTTGCCCAAACAAGCTGGCAAAGCCCGGAACATTTAACTTGAGGAGGTCAGAGAGTTTGATAATGACACTAAAGCTTCCAGTCCCTGGGACATCGCCCCCGGGCCCCGTCCCCTTCCCCCAGGGCCTGGTCTCCCCTGCCTCAGCTCATCTGCTGCCGAAACCCTCATCCGTGCCTTTATTACCTCCCAGACTCCACTATCCCAACGCCCTCCTGGCCGGGCCTCCCGTCTTCCACCCTCTGTAAACTCCAGCTCATCCCAAGACTCTGCTGCCACACCCCCCCGGTATCCTAACTCGCACCGAGTCCCGTTCACCCATCACCCCCCCTGTGCTCGCTGACCTACATCAGCTCCCGGTCCGGGAACGCCTCGATTTTAAAATTCTCCCTCCTTGCGTTCAAATCCCTCCCTATCTCTGTAACCTCCTCCAGCCCCTGCAGCCCTCCGAGATCTCTGCGCTCCTCCAATTCCGGCCTCTCGCGCATCCCCCCGATTTCCATCGCTCCGCCATTGGCGGCCGTGCCTTCAGCTGCCTGGGCCCCGAGCTCTGGAATTCCCTCCCTAAACCTCTCCGCCTCTCTCTCTCCTCCTTTAAGACGCTCCTTAAAACCTACCTCTTTGACCGAGCCTGTCCGAATATCTCCTTGGTGTCAAATTTCATTTGATAATCGCTCCTGTGAAGAGCCTCGGGACGTTTTACCACTTTAAAAGGTGCTATATAAATGCAAATTGTTGTTGTCGTCTGGTACTGAGGCGCACAGCACCTCAGGCAACAGCCCTAAGGGTGCTACGATTCGCGTCAGTACCTTAAAGCTGATGGGGAGGGGAACAGGCAATTGAGCCGGGGTACCTCCTCCTGACTGCCATCCAGCGACCCCACCCTCCAGCGCAAGTCGACACCTGCGGGGATCAGAGGCGGGATCGGGGTCGACGGGGGACGCCTCCTGCAGTCGAATAGCCCTTCGACAATCCCACGGTTGCTGGTGCCCAACGCGAGTCGGTGCCTTGTGGGGGGGGCGGGGGGAAGGCAGAGGAGAGTGGAGGACGGACTATGCCTCCGAGGGAAGATTATTCTGATCGCCAGCCATGCCCGTCCCAAGCACGTACAGCCTGCGATAGAATCACACAGCACAGAAGGAGGCCACTCGGCCCATCGTGCCCGTGCCGGCTCTTTGAAACAGCTATCCAATTATTCCCACTCCCCAGCCCCCTACTCTTTCCCCTGTAGCCCTGTACATTATTCCCCCCACTTCATGTATTTATTTCTTCGACAGCGCCTCCCAAACCCGCGACCTCTACCACCTCGAAGGACAAGGGCAGCAGACACATGGATGTTCCCCTCCGAGTCACACGCCATCCCGACTTGGAAATATATCGCCGTTCCTTCATCGTCGCTGGGTCAAAATCCTGGAACTCCCTTCCTAACAGCACTGTGTGAGAACCTTCACCCCACGGACTGCAGCGGTTCAAGAAGGCGGCTCACCACCACCTTCTCAAGGGCAATTAGGGATGGGCAATAAATGCCGGCCTCGCCAGCGACGCCCACATCCCATGAACGAATAAAAAAATATCCAATTCCCTTTTTGAAAGTTATTATTGAATCTGCTTCCACTGCCCTTTCAGGCAGCGCATTCCAGATCATCACAACTCGCTGCGTAAAAAACATTCTCCTCATCTCCCCCTCTGGTTCTTTCACCAATTATCTTAAATCTGTGTCCTCTGGTTACCGACCCTCCTGCCACTGGAAACAGTTTCTCCTTATTTACTCTATCAAAACCCCTCATAATTTTGAACACCTCTATCAAATCTCCCCTTAACCTTCTCTGCTCTGAGGAGAACAATCCCAGCTTCTCCAGTCTCTCCACATAACTGAAGTCCCTCATCCCTGGGACCATTCTGGTAAATCTCCTCTGCACCCTCTCCAAGGCCTTGACATCCTTCCTAAAGTACGTTCCTTTAGTAAAGGCTGTGCCTTTATGCTAACGTGCAGTTAGGTGCAGAAGCAGTCTGATTGAAAATGCCCTCAAGGATAGTGTTTAAAACTGGACCTGATCCAGTAGACACATTACCAATTAACAGGTGAGCTCATGATAAGGATGAGAGGAAATGACTGCGGATGAGACGACTTGCCCTGTTCCTGTTTGTTGCATTTTATTATTCCTCATTATACGGCCAGAAATTATCCCCGTGAGGCCCAGTCAATTGGGGAAGAGAACTTTGCATTTATATGGCGCCTTTCATGACCCCAAAGTACAATAAAGTGCTTTTCAAGTGGACTCGCTTTTGCAATTTGCAGCCAGCTTGTGCACAGCAAGATCCCACAAACAGTAATGAGGTAAATGAACAGTTTTAGTCGTCGGATGAGGGATCAATATTGGCCCCAGGACAACTCCCCCTCTGCTCTTCTTCCAATAGTGGCCGTGGGATCTTCTACGTCCACCTGAGAGGGGCAGACGAGAGGGCCTCGGTTTAACGTCTCATCCGAAAGACGGCACCTCCGACAGTGCAGCGCTCCCTCGGCGCTGGCACTGGGAGTGTCGGCCTGGGATTGTGGGCTCAAGTCCCTGGAGTAAGGGGCTGGACCCCACTCCACAAAGCCTCCCCCGCCCCAGGGGAACCTCTGCGCCCTGAGCTCGGGCTTTTTGGCGGAGAGTTGCCGGCCTCTCTCGCTCTCAAGACCCTTCCCCTCAATCCCACCGACCTAACCTCCCTCCCCCAAAGACACACACACACACCGCTGTCCAAGGTCTGCGATAACCCGCAGTGTTTACGTGTCTCACTCACACAGAGAGACTACAATTACATTAAGTGCTTCTTCACTGCAGCCAAGATTTGAAGCCAGCTCCCTCGAGAGAGAGAGAGAGAGAGAGAGAGCAGTTTAAAGTGGGTTGGGGCAGGGATGATCGAGACAAGCCACTGGGGGAGAGGCGATGAGGGGGGAGGCGGCTGGTCAGAGCACGAGCCCCTTCACACGACTGTCAACACTCTGGGGGCCACTTTGACCCCCTCCCGGAGCCGCGGACGAGATGCCCAGCGGGGTCTCACTCTCGGCTCTGAGTCGGAAGGTCGTGGGTTCGAGCCCCCACTCCCGAGACTCGAGGCCCATAATCCCGGCCGGCGCTCCCGGTGCCGGTACTGAGGGAGCGCCGCACTGTCGGAGAGAGGTTAAACCCCGTCTGCCCCTCTCAGGTGAACCCCACGCTATTTCGAAGGAGAGCAAGGGGGAGAGTTCTCCCCGGTGTCCTGGGGCCAATATTTATCCCTCAACCAACATCACTAAAAAAAAAACAGATGATCTGGTCATTTATCACGTTGCCGTTTGTGGGATCTTGCTGTGCGCAAATTGGCTGCCGCGTTTCCCGCATTACAACAGTGGCCACACTTCAAAAAAGTACTTCATTGGCTGTAAAACGCTTTGGGACGTCCTGAGGTCACGAAAGGCGCTATATAAATGCAAGTTTTCTCTCACGAACAGCAAGTTGCGCAGCGAGCTCCCGTTCAGTTCTGGTGTTTAACCTCTCGGGTTCGAGCCCCGGTGAGACTGAATTCTCGAGTCTGCCGCTGCCTCGTCCGCCGCAAAAAAAACTATTCCAGGAGGTAAGGGAAGGGGCCAGGCAGCGCCAAAGGAGAGCAGGCGGGCTCCAAATAAGTAACAGCCCCAGCGAGCTTCGCTTCAGTCTGCCCGCTCACGCTGTTAGACAGGTGGGCAAGAAGCCTGAACAAGTAGGCCCCAAGGCCTCTGCTCCAGGAGAATATTGAGGCCGAGGCCAGCAGGAGGTCACCTGGTGCCTAGATGTGGAACAAGAGCCGTCCCAGAGTGCGGGGAGGAGGCAGCAAAGGCCACGAGCCACGTTCCGTCCCCTCGGGCTCGAGCGAGAGGAACTTCAACTACCAATTCTATCCCCTGCTCGCACAGCAAGAGGAGGCAGGACAGGGATTAGCAGCTTCACTGGAACGAGGCAGGAAAGTTCAGAGGCCCACTGACCACAACTTGTTTCACAATTTGACGTTTTTTTCAAACACTCCCAGGGCAGGTACAGGGGGTTAGATACAGAGTAAAGCTCCCTCTACACTGTCCCATCACACACTCCCAGGGCAGGTACAGGGGGTTAGATACAGAGTAAAGCTCCCTCTACACTGTCCCATCAAACACTCCCAGGGCAGGTACAGGGGGTTTAGATACAGAGTAAAGCTCCCTCTACACTGTCCCATCAAACACTCCCAGGGCAGGTACAGGGTTAGATACAGAGTAAAGCTCCCTCTACACTGTCCCATCAAACACTCCCAGGGCAGGTACAGGGGGTTAGATACAGAGTAAAGCTCCCTCTGCACTGTCCCATCAAACACTCCCAGGGCAGGTACAGGGGGTTAGATACAGAGTAAAGCTCCCTCTACACTGTCCCATCAAACACTCCCAGGGCAGGTACAGGGGGTTAGATACAGAGTAAAGCTCCCTCTACACTGTCCCATCAAACACTCCCAGGGCAGGTACAGGGGGTTAGATACAGAGTAAAGCTCCCTCTACACTGTCCCGTCAAACACTCCCAGGGCAGGTACAGGGGGTTAGATACAGAGTAAAGCTCCCTCTACACTGTCCCATCAAACACTCCCAGGGTCAGGTACAGGGGGTTAGATACAGAGTAAAGCTCCCTCTACACTGTCCCATCAAACACTCCCAGGGCAGGTACAGGGGGTTAGATACAGAGTAAAGCTCCCTCTACACTGTCCCATCAAACACTCCCAGGGCAGGTACAGGGGGTTAGATACAGAGTAAAGCTCCCTCTACACTGTCCCATCAAACACTCCCAGGGCAGGTACAGGGGGTTAGATACAGAGTAAAGCTCCCTCTACACTGTCCCGTCAAACACTCCCAGGGCAGGTACAGGGGGTTAGATACAGAGTAAAGCTCCCTCTACACTGTCCCATCAAACACTCCCAGGGCAGGTGCAGGGGGTTAGATACAGAGTAAAGCTCCCTCTACACTGTCCCGTCAAACACTCCCAGGGCAGGTACAGGGGGTTAGATACAGAGTAAAGCTCCCTCTACACTGCCCACAGTCCCTAGGGAGGTGTTTCAAATTACCACATTATTTATCCTCAAGCCCTCTCTCAGTGAGGTTGTTATTTGGCAGTAAGTCTTGTGCATTCTTGCACTACGTACTCACACCCACTGGGGAGTGGCATGGACCTTCCCATGCCCATTCCCTTGGCATCACGACAGCTGGCAGGGAGTGGAGGCTCTCATGCTTCAGAGTCTTAAAAAAGACACGTCGCAACTAAGGAACGGGCTACGATGGAGCTAAGTCGCACGTACGGCCCCCGCCATCGTGTCCCGCGCCACGTTGTTCGCACGGTCGCTACCGGGCAGCGGTCGGAGCGAAACGAGCCAACGAGGAAGAGGGACGATTGGCAAGAGAGAACGTTGGGTGCGATTGAGAGCAATGTTCTAGATTGCAGGGTGGAATTAAGCTCTGGCAGGCTGATTTGCTTTCTTTAGGATTTGCATTTCTATAGCGCCTTTCATGACCTCCGGACATCCTTTTTTTGAAATGCGGTCACCGTTGTAATGTAGGAAACGCGGCAGCCAATTTGCGCACAGCAAGATCCCACAAACAGCAACGTGATAATGACCAGATAATCTTGAGGGGAGGGATAAATATTGGCCAGGACACCGGGGAGAACTTCCCCCCTGCTCTTCTTCCAATAGTGGCCGTGGGATCTTTCACATCCAGCTGAAAGGAAGGCAGATGGGGGCCTTGGTTTAACGTCACATCTGAAAGGCGGCACCTCTGACAGTGCAGCACTCCCTCAGTACCGGCATCGGGAGTGTCGGCCTGGGATTACGGGGCGCGAGTCTCTGGAACGGGGCCTTGAACCCACAATCGTCTGACTCAGAGGGGAGAGTGCTACTCACCGAGCCATGGCTGACTGGATTTACCCCGGACGGTAGCCTGGCCTTGCAGAGCAGGTAAGTCCCACGGTTTCACACCTGGCCGCCTGCTGTCAGCTAGCCACAGGGGCAGGCCGGAAGCAGGGGGGGGGGAGGGGATAACACAATCGGCCCCAGCAGCCCTGGGTTGGGGAGGGTTCGAACGAAGGCAGGATCGGGCTGAGCCGTGATGCACGCCACAGCCGAATAGCCCGGCACTGCCCGTCCAATAGGCACACGGGTGAGGTTCAGGACGTAGAAGGCAAGAGGCAAAGGTGCCAGTTTGGCTCAGTGAGTCTCCGGGTCAACAGATCGTGGGTTCGAGCCCCACTCCAGAGACTTGAGCCACATAATCCCAGGCCGACACTCCCGATGCCGGTGCCGAGGGAGTGCTGCACTGTCGGGGGTGCCGTCTTTCGGGATGTGAATGTTAAACCGAGGCCCCGGTCTGCGCTTTCGGGGTGGGACGTAAAAGATGCCACTTTTGGAGGAAGGGGGGGGTGGGGGCACGTTGTCCTGGCCCGACGGTTATCCCTCAAGCAACACGGTTAAAAAGAGAGCGATGATTGGAGCCTGTGGGATCTTGCTGTGCGCAAATTGGCTGCTGCGTCTGCAAATAGAGCGAGACTGAATACCTTCGGGAAAGGAGAGGAGAACACGAGTTGAAAAAGACACGGGAAAGGATATTCGTGAGGGTGGAAACGGCACAATAATCATTCCCAGGTAAGTATTGAAAGACGGAGAGCAACTGATATTAGCATCTGGTAGATTAATTACCTTCTTAACCCATGTATCGGCTCCACTGAGTGTCTGACCTTCTATTCTGGAGCCCGAATGACCCCAAGTGTTAACATTTCTTGGCAAACTGCTTCTGCATTGATCAGAAATCCATTTGCGTTGCCACGGTAACAAAGGCCTACAAGTCAGGCTCTACCCACACAAGGCCCTCAGTGAATGGAGAGGCCTTCAAAAGGCAGGTGGCCACAAGCTCTGTGAACTGTGCACACTTGAGCTCAGCGGCAAGGCATTCAGCGCTGGGGTCAACGAGGTCCATCGCACACCATATTTCTTTCTCTTAACATTTTCAATTTCGAGAGAGTTGAGAGTTCTAAGTGTCTGAATCAGCTCTTTACTTGTTTCTGTAATGACTGGGCTGGAGATCGGCCAGAACCGCAGGGCAAGAATCGAACCAAGGATTCAGTGAGAGAGAGAGAGACTCTGTCTCGTTCGCTCTCGTTATCTCTGTCTCTCTTATAGTGTCTCTATGTCTGTCTCTCTCAGACACAGACAGAGAGAGACAGGTGGACAGACAGAGATTGAAGGAGAGAGAGAGAGCGCGAGATTGAAGGAGAGAGAGAGAGCGCGCGAGATTGAAGGAGAGAGAGAGCGCGCGAGATTGAAGGAGAGAGAGGGCGCGCGAGATTGAAGGAGAGAGAGAGAGCGAGAGAGAGAGGTTGAAGGAGAGAGAGAGGTTGAAGGAGAGAGAGAGGTTGAAGGAGAGAGAGAGGTTGAAGGAGAGAGAGAGGGAGAGGGAGAGAGCGCGAGATTGAAGGAGAGAGAGAGAGCGCGAGATTGAAGGAGAGAGAGAGAGCGCGAGATTGAAGGAGAGAGAGAGAGCGCGAGATTGAAGGAGAGAGAGAGAGCGCGAGATTGAAGGAGAGAGAGAGAGCGCGAGATTGAAGGAGAGAGAGAGAGCGCGAGATTGAAGGAGAGAGAGAGAGCGAGAGAGAGAGGTTGAAGGAGAGAGAGAGGTTGAAGGAGAGAGAGAGGTTGAAGGAGAGAGAGAGGTTGAAGGAGAGAGAGAGGTTGAAGGAGAGAGAGGGAGAGGGAGAGAGATTGAAGGAGAGAGAGAGGGAGAGGGAGAGAGATTGAAGGAGAGAGAGAGGGAGAGAGAGAGAGATTGAAGGAGAGAGAGAGGGAGAGAGAGAGAGATTGAAGGAGAGAGAGAGGGAGAGAGAGAGAGATTGAAGGAGAGAGAGAGGGAGAGAGAGAGAGATTGAAGGAGAGAGAGAGGGAGAGAGAGAGAGATTGAAGGAGAGAGAGAGGGAGAGAGAGAGAGATTGAAGGAGAGAGAGAGGGAGAGAGAGAGATTGAAGGAGAGAGAGAGGGAGAGAGAGAGATTGAAGGAGAGAGAGAGGGAGAGAGAGAGATTGAAGGAGAGAGAGAGGGAGAGAGAGAGATTGAAGGAGAGAGAGAGGGAGAGAGAGAGATTGAAGGAGAGAGAGAGGGAGAGAGAGAGATTGAAGGAGAGAGAGGGAGAGAGAGAGATTGAAGGAGAGAGAGAGGGAGAGAGAGATTGAAGGAGAGAGAGGGAGAGAGAGATTGAAGGAGAGAGAGAGAGGGAGAGAGAGATTGAAGGAGAGAGAGAGGGAGAGAGAGATTGAAGGAGAGAGAGAGGGAGAGAGAGATTGAAGGAGAGAGAGGGGGAGAGAGATTGAAGGAGAGAGAGAGGGAGAGAGAGATTGAAGGAGAGAGAGAGGGAAAGAGAGATTGAAGGAGAGAGAGAGCGCGAGAGATTGAAGGAGAGAGCGCGAGAGATTGAAGGAGAGCGAGAGAGCGAGAGATTGAAGGAGAGAGAGAGCGATAGACTGAAGGAGAGAGCGAGCGAGAGACTGAAGGAGAGAACGAGCGAGAGACTGAAGGAGAGAACGAGCGAGAGACTGAAGGAGAGAACGAGCGAGAGACTGAAGGAGAGCGAGAGGGCGAGCGAGAGACTGAAGGAGAGAGAGAGGGAGAGCGAGAGACTGAAGGAGAGAGAGAGGGAGAGAGAGACTGAAGGAGAGAGAGAGAGATTGAAGGAGAGAGAGAGATTGAAGGAGAGAGAGAGAGAGATTGAAGGAGAGAGAGAGAGAGATTGAAGGAGAGAGAGAGAGAGATTGAAGGAGAGAGAGAGAGAGATTGAAGGAGAGAGAGAGAGAGATTGAAGGAGAGAGAGAGAGAGATTGAAGGAGAGAGAGAGAGAGATTGAAGGAGAGAGAGAGAGATTGAAGGAGAGAGAGAGAGATTGAAGGAGAGAGAGAGAGGGAGATTGAAGGAGAGAGAGAGTGATTGAAGGAGAGAGAGAGAGATTGAAGGAGAGAGAGAGGGATTGAAGGAGAGAGAGAGGGATTGAAGGAGAGAGAGAGAGATTGAAGGAGAGAGAGAGAGATTGAAGGAGAGAGAGAGAGATTGAAGGAGAGAGAGAGAGATTGAAGGAGAGAGAGAGAGATTGAAGGAGAGAGAGAGAGATTGAAGGAGAGAGAGAGAGATTGAAGGAGAGAGAGAGAGATTGAAGGAGAGAGAGAGAGATTGAAGGAGAGAGAGAGAGATTGAAGGAGAGAGAGATTGAAGGAGAGAGAGAGAGACTGAAGGAGAGAGAGAGAGACTGAAGGAGAGAGAGACTGAAGGAGAGAGAGACTGAAGGAGAGAGAGAGAGATTGAAGGAGAGAGAGAGAGAGATTGAAGGAGAGAGAGAGAGAGATTGAAGGAGAGAGAGAGAGATTGAAGGAGAGAGAGAGAGAGATTGAAGGAGAGAGAGAGAGATTGAAGGAGAGAGAGAGAGATTGAAGGAGAGAGAGAGAGATTGAAGGAGAGAGAGATTGAAGGAGAGAGAGATTGAAGGAGAGAGAGATTGAAGGAGAGAGAGAGAGAGAGATTGAAGGAGAGAGAGAGAGAGTGATTGAAGGAGAGAGAGTGATTGAAGGAGAGAGAGAGAGAGTGATTGAAAGAGAGAGAGAGAGAGTGATTGAAGGAGAGAGAGAGAGAGAGTGATTGAAGGAGAGAGAGAGAGAGAGAGAGAGAGAGTGATTGAAGGAGAGAGAGAGAGAGAGAGAGAGTGATTGAAGGAGAGAGAGAGAGAGAGTGATTGAAGGAGAGAGAGAGAGAGAGAGAGATTGAAGGAGAGAGAGAGGGAGAGAGTGATTGAAGGAGAGAGAGAGAGATTGAAGGAGAGAGAGAGAGATTGAAGGAGAGAGAGAGAGATTGAAGGAGAGAGAGTGATTGAAGGAGAGAGAGTGATTGAAGGAGAGAGAGAGATTGAAGGAGAGAGAGAGAGATTGAAGGAGAGAGAGAGAGATTGAAGGAGAGAGAGAGAGATTGAAGGAGAGAGAGAGAGATTGAAGGAGAGAGAGAGAGATTGAAGGAGAGAGAGAGAGATTGAAGGAGAGGAGTTGACGGAGAGACCATCAGAGAACGCTGCATTTGTGGGTGGAGTAACCCCCAGTCCCCAGTAACGCAGGCTGTGAGCTGTTTGCTGGGACTCTGATCAGACAAGGAGCCTGTGTGTGGGGGGAGGAGAGGGCCTGGGGTTTCCCAGAGGAGGGGTCTGTTTCTGGGCGATCGCAATTATCTGCCTCAGTGACAGCTGCGTGGGTTTGAGAATTGTATCAATGCACTGAACGCGCTTTGAACCAAGAGTCTGGGGACTGAAACTGGGCAAACAAGGGCCTTGTGTGTGTGTGTGTGTCTGTGGGGAGGGGACTGGCTGATGGGAGCAGGGCCAAGAGACCCAACACAGAAAGGCGGAGATCGCTCACCCAATCCGAGGAGGCAATCGAACTGGGGGCAGACGCGGGGAGCAGGGTTAAAGAAAGAATGAACTTGCAATTCTACAGCGTCTTTCATGACCTCGGAACGTCCCAAAGCGCTTTACAGCCAAATGAAGATCTTCTGAAGTGCAGTCACTGTTGTAATGTAGGAAACATGGCAGCCAATCTGCGCACAGCAAGATCCCACAAACAGCAATGTGATAACGACCAGAGACCTCCCACCTGCTCATCTTCCAATAGCGGCCGTGGGATCTTTTACGTCCCGCCTGAGACGGGGGCCCTCGGTTTAACGTCTCGTCCGAAAGACGGCGCCTCCGACAGTGCAGCACTCCCTCGGTACTGGCGCTGGGAGTGTCGGCCTGGGTTATGGGGCTCGAGTCTCTGGAGTGGGGGCTCGAACCCACGACCTTCTGACTCGGAGATGGATCAAAATCTGGACAAGATTTTGAACACAGCTTTTGCCTCAGGGGAGATACAAAGATAAAGCTTGTCGTCTCACGATCCTTCGACGCCTCACCTCTGTCCAACCTTTCCGGCCTCTCCCTCGCTCTGTTCCATCAACCCCACTCTGCCCAGCGACCCTCTGCCCATTCCCCCTCTCGTTCTTTCCGGGCTCCACCCACGTCGCCCTCCCTCTGTGTCCGTTTGGCTCGGTGGGGAGCACTCGCCATTCCTCGGTAGCTGAGGGTCACGGGTTCAAATCCCACTCCCGTCACTGTCGGAGGGCCAACGCCGAGGGAGCACCGCGCCGTCGGAGGGCCAACGCCGAGGGAGCACCGCGCCGTCGGAGGGCCAACGCCGAGGGAGCACCGCGCCGTCGGAGGGCCAACGCCGAGGGAGCACCGCGCCGTCGGAGGGCCAACGCCGAGGGAGCACCGCGCCGTCGGAGGGCCAACGCCGAGGGAGCACCGCGCCGTCGGAGGGCCAACGCCGAGGGAGCACCGCGCCGTCGGAGGGCCAACGCCGAGGGAGCACCGCGCCGTCGGAGGGCCAACGCCGAGGGAGCACCGCGCCGTCGGAGGGCCAACGCCGAGGGAGCACCGCGCCGTCGGAGGGGTGGTACCGACGGAGTGCTGCACTGTCAGAGGTGCTGTCTTTCATAGAAACAGGAGGAGGCCATTCAGCCCCTCGTGCCTGCTCCGCCATTTGATAAGATCATGGCTGATCTGTGATCTAACTCCATATACCTGCCTTTGGCCCATATCCCTTAATACCTTTGGTTGCCAAAAAGCCATCTATCTCAGATTTAAATTTAGCAATTGAGCTAGTATCAATTGCTGTTTGCGGAAGAGAGTTCCAAACTTCTACCACCCTTTGTGTGTAGAAATGTTTTCTAATCTCGCTCCTGAAAGGCCTGGCTCTAATTTTTAGACTGTGCCCCCTACTCCTAGAATCCCCAACCAGCGGAAATAGTTTCTCTCTATCCACCCTATCCGTTCCCCTTAATATCTTATAAACTTCATTAAAACCGAGGGCCTGTCCGCCCACTTAGGTGGACGTAAAAGACCCCCCCGCCCTGGCTACTATTTCAAACTCTCTCAGTTCTCCCTGGTGGCCAATATTCATCCCTCAACCAACACCTAAAGCACTTGTCTGACACTTTTTGATCTCATTGCTGTTCGTGGGATCTTGCTGTGCGCAAATTGGCTGCCGCGTTTGCTACATTGCAACACTTCAAAAGGCAACTTCTTTCTTTCTCCAGGTGGGAGTCCAGTGCGTCTCTGGGCCGTGTGATAACACTGTGCCCCTTCCTTTGTCCTGTTTGGTTAGTCAGTCACAGGAAGGGGTTAATGCGTCTCAACTCGTGCTCACTTAGCCGTGAACAGGCAGCTACTGTCCGAAAGCTTCGCGGGTTAAACATTAACAGCTGCAGCCGCTCGCCTCCCAGCAACTAAGAACAGGATCAGCAACAGGGAGAGAGACAGACAGACGGATGGGGAGAGAGACCGGCAAAGGGGGGAGAGACAGGGAGAAAGGCAGAAACACAGAGGAATAGGGGTGAGAGTGTGTGAGAGAGAGAGTGACAGAGAGAGCGAGAGAGGGTGACAGAGAGAGCGAGAGAGGGTGACAGAGAGAGCGAGAGAGGGTGACAGAGAGAGCGAGAGAGGGTGACAGAGAGAGCGAGAGAGGGTGACAGAGAGAGCGAGAGAGGGTGACAGAGAGAGCGAGAGAGGGTGACAGAGAGAGCGAGAGAGGGTGACAGAGAGAGCGAGAGAGGGTGACAGAGAGAGCGAGAGAGGGTGACAGAGAGAGCGAGAGAGGGTGACAGAGAGAGCGAGAGAGGGTGACAGAGAGAGCGAGAGAGGGTGACAGAGAGAGCGAGAGAGGGTGACAGAGAGAGCGAGAGAGGGTGACAGAGAGAGCGAGAGAGGGTGACAGAGAGAGCGAGAGAGAGAGCGAGAGAGAGTGAGAGAGAGAGACACACAGGAATGGGAGAAGAGAGTGAGAGACAGAGAGAGAGAGAGACACAGGAATGGGGGAGAGAGTGAGAGACAGAGAGGAGGAAACACACACACACAGAGGAATGGGGAGAGAAAGAGATGGAGAGAGAGAGAGAGACACACACACAGAGGAATAGGGGAGAGAAAGAGAGATGGAGAGAGAGACACACACAGACAGAGACACACACACAGACAGAGAGACACAGATTCACACAGGCAGGAGAAAGAAAGGTCGAGAAAGAGTTAGTGATGGTGAGAGAAAATATGAGGGAAAAAGAACGAGAGAGAGAGAGAGAGAGAGGGGCACACCCACAGAGTCAGAGACACAGACCCAGTGGACGAGTGTTTGAGGCTTTTGAAAGGACAGAGTGAGAGTGAAACAGCTGGCTGTGTCCGAGTGACTCTCTCAGTCTCCGACGGGAGTGATATGCCCAGGCCAGCTGTGCTACTGTGCTGGCGGTGGCAGGCAATTGAACAACCCTCCCAGCGCTCGCTGTCAGGCTGCGGCTCGGACCAGCAGGGAACGGGTCTGGCTTCAGACGCTTTGATTCTGTGCCGAGTGAGCCTGATCCGAGCCAGACTTGGCACGAGGGCTTCGGAACTGAGCGGCCCCCTGGGCTAGGCAGCGGAAGAACATCCGGGGCCTCCCAGTCCTGCTGGAGGGAGCGCACAATGGGACTCTGCCGCGATGCCCCCTGTGGGCGAATAGCCGACCATTCTACTACCCCCCCCCCCTCCCCGCAGAAAATGGCTGCTTGGGGAGAGGCGCCAGGAGGCAGTTTGCCCTCAGGAGACGATGGGGCAATTTTCACACATCTTAGAGATGGGGGGGTTGAGGTGGGGAGTTATTGGGGGGGGGAGACCAAGTTAAGCAGCGTCCTCAATATCTCGCTGTAGAATTCTCATCCTCCTGCTCAAATCCCTCCATGGCCCTCGCCCCCTCCCTATCTCTGTAACCTCCTCCAGCCCTACAACCCTCCGAGATCTCTGCGCTCCTCCAATTCTGGCCTCTTGCGCATCCCCCGATTTTAATCGCTCCACCATTGGCGGCCGTGCCTTCAGCTGCCTAGGCCCTAAGCTCTGGAATTCCCTCCCTAATCCTCTCCGCCTCTCTCTCTCCTCCTTTAAGACGCTCCTCAAAACCTACCTCTTTGACCGAGCTTTTGCTCACCTGTCCTAATATCTCCGTATGTGGCTCAAATTTTTGAACATAAGAAATAGGAGCAGGAGTAGGCCGTTCGGCCCCTCGAGCCTGCTCCGCCATTCAATCAGATCACGGCTGATCTTCGACCTCAACTCTACTTTCCCGCCCGATCCCCATATCCCTTGATTCCCTTAGAGTCCGAAAATCTATCGATCTCAGCCTTGAATATACTCAACGACCGAGCATCCACAGCCCTCTGGGGTAGAGAATTCCAAAGATCCACAACCCTCTGAGTGAAGAAATTCCTCCTCATCTCAGTCCTAAATGGCCGACCCCTTATCCTGAGACTATGCCCCCTAGTTCTGGACTCTCCAGCCAGGGGAAACAGCCTCTCAGCATCTACCCCGTCAAGCTCTCTTGGAATTTTATACGTTTCAATGAGATCACCTCTCATTCTTCTAAACTCCAGAGAGTATCGGCCCATTCTACTCAATCTCTCCTCACAGGACAACCCTCTCATCCCAGGAATCAATCTAGTCTGATTTACGCTCCTGTGAAGCGCCTTGGGGTTTGTTTTACTACGTTAAAGGCGCTATATAAATGCAAATTGTCGCGGGGAGTTAAGCCATGTAATGTTCAGGGGAAGCCTGCATTCAGCCAGGCCCTATCGCAACGGGACGCTCGCCGGGCACGAGACAGAGGTCTCGGCTTTGCAGCTTAACCGACCAGGAGGTGACCGTACCTCGAAAGCATCCTGCCTCGCCATAGAATGTCCCATCTAACCCAGCGAGTGCTGGCCTGGTGCTGTGTTCACCTGCCCTTTTGTCCCGACCTGGCCTCTCAGGGGCTTAGAGGGTTAAACGATGAGGACGGGTTGCACAGACCGGGCTTGTATTCCCTCGAGTGTAGAAGATTAAGGGGTGATCTAATCGAGGTGTTTAGGACGATTAAAGGATTTGATAGGGTAGATAGAGAGAAGCTATTTCCTCTGGTGGGGGGAGTCCAGAACGAGGGGGCATAACCTTAAAATTAGAGCCAGGCCGTTCAGGGGTGATGTCAGGAAGCACTTCTTCACACAAAGGGGAGTGGGAATCTGGAACTCTCTCCCCCCAAGATTCTGTGGATCAATTGGATCTTTCAAGGCGGAGATCGATAGATTTTTGTTGGGTGAGGGTATCGAGGGATAGGGAGCAAAGGCCGGAAAATGGAGTTGAGGGACAGATCAGCCGTGGTCTAATGGAATGGCAGAACTGGCTTGAGGGGCTGAATGGCCTTCGTCTATTCCTATGTAACAGGCTCAAGGGGCTGAATGGCCTCCTCCTGTTCCTTTGTAACAGGCTCGAGGGGCTGAACGGCCTCCTCCTGTTCCTTTGTAACAGGCTCGAGGGGGCTGAATGGCCTCCTCCTGTTCCTGTGTAACAGGCTCGAGGGGCTGAATGGCCTCCTCCTGTTCCTTTATAACAGGCTCGAGGGGGCTGAACGGCCTCCTCCTGTTCCTTTATAACAGGCTCGAGGGGGCTGAACGGCCTCCTCCTGTTCCTGTGTAACAGGCTCGAGGGGCTGAACGGCCTCCTCCTGTTCCTGTGTAACAGGCTCGAGGGGGCTGAACAGCCTCCTCCTGATCCTATGTAACAGGCTCGAGGGGCTGAATGGCCTCCTCCTGTTCCTTTATAACAGGCTCGAGGGGGCTGAACGGCCTCCTCCTGTCCCTGTGTAACAGGCTCGAGGGGGCTGAACAGCCTCCTCCTGATCCTATGTAACAGGCTCGAGGGGCTGAATGGCCTCCTCCTGTTCCTTTATAACAGGCTCGAGGGGGCTGAACGGCCTCCTCCTGTCCCTGTGTACCAGCACGAACCAGTGAATCTAGCGGGGGGCGGTGGGTGGGTCGAGCGGGACACTGGAGGGGCCTGGGGGAGCCGGGCCGGGGAGGGAATGGGGACACAAGACAAACGTCAGGCACGATCGAGACATTCCCCGACTGTAGGCACGTGTGCGCAGGAGGCCGGCAGGGATAGCCGGGAAGCGTATCGTTACCAGAGCGAGCTGGAAACCTGGACAATGCCAGTCACCATTCCGCACTCCAGTCCAGAGCTTCCACAGGCCCCACCAATCCCTCTCCCAGTGGCCTCCATTATCTCCCTGCTAATCTCTCTCTCCCCCTCTCCCTCTCCCTCCCTCTCTCTCGCACTGAACATGTTTGGCACTCGGCTCTGTAAATATTTGGTAGGAATGGTGCAAAACAAAATAAAAGACCACACCAAGGGCAGGACAGGCATGCAGGGCCTCAGAGGATATCTGGGGTCTGCGCCTGAGCAGGTGGGCCTGGAGTCTGGGGGTGGGGGGGCCCGGAATTCGAGGGCGACTGGGCCTTCGAGAGGGCAGGCGCTTGTGGGTTGGCGCGTCAGGTTCGCCCAAGGCCCGCCAGGCCTCGGCCGCCAGGCCAGACAGGCCGGCTGGCTCTCTCGGCTAGACCACCAGACGCTCGCCCGCGAAGGGGCAGCGATGGGGGCCAGGAGGAGGAGGCCTTGCTTGGCTGGATTTTCGGCCCGCCTAGCCCAGGGGGGGATGGGGCACTGAGGCCAAAACGTAGGCCTTCGGAGTACCAGCAGGAAGGGGGAGGAGAGCAAATAGCGGTCGGACAACAAGAATGGAAAGAGCGCGTGCGACTTATCTTCCCCAACCCTCCACCCCCCCCGACCAACGGAAGAAGAGGAAGGCCTCACCTCTTCAGCCTCCAACCTTGACCCAATGCCGGGGGGGGGGGGGTCAGGGGTCAGGGGTCAGGGGGGGGGGGAACGGGAATGGTCCGCGGAGGGCCAGAGCACCGAGGAGAGCCGCCCATCGTCGGGATCCTCTTAAAGGAAGATTTGCAAAAACCAGAAAGAGGGGCCAAGGGGAAGTGGGGTGGGGTTTATCTGAGGCGGGGTCCGGAACGATCTTCTGCCCCCCCCCACCCCCCCCCCCGGTCGAGACGCCAACGCTGTCAGGAGGGCGGCGAACCCCGGGCACGAACTGTCCACCCCTCCATCCCACGTCACACTGCGTCGGCAACTCCCAACCTCCCCCCACCCCCACCCCCCCCCCAAGCTACTCCCACCCCCCGCCCGTTCTTCCTCGGTCGTCCTCGATTGGCCGGGGAAGACAGGCCGCGAGCGCCCTCCGCATCCTGATTGTCCGTCCGTCGTTTGCTTCCCCCCGCCCCCCCCCGACTTTTAACCGGAGCACCACAGGGGACTGCTAAGCGACCAATTACATGGGTGGGTGGGTGAGGGGGGCCACACTTATCTCTAAACGCTCCACATTCTGACCTTTGCTCCCCTCCTGTCACCAGCCGAGGAATGCAGAGGGCAAAAGGGGGGTCTGTTTCGCTGGAGGTCTTCAGTGAAATACAACACCCAGTCCCATCAGCAGATAACCTGACCTTGGGGTTTCTAGGCAACAGGAGCGGAGCAAAGGGAAAGGCCCGAACTCTTCGATAAAACCAGGCCCAGGACCCCAGAGGCTGTCGACAAATTGCTAAATGACTCAAAAATCAATCAGCGATGCGATTTTCTTTATTTCTATCCCGAAACACTTCTAACTGATAAGAGCAATCTTCAGTTTGATGGGCTTGAGGTTAATCGTCCAATTCTCCCATTTTTGCTTCGCCGCCTTCCTTCAAAATGCTTTTTTTTTTGTTAAAAATTTCTCTGGGAGAATCTTTCTTCCAAACCCTCCGCCCCGCCCTCCTCAATTTCCCTCGCCCCTTCTCCCCCGCTCTCAGAGTCGCTGTCGTTCTCTTCCCCCCGCCCTCGGCATGTTCTGTCCTCGACGCCTGGATTAAATATGGGGGAGGCCTCAGCCATTGTCATCGGTCCCCGCCGCAAACTCCGATCCCTGGCCACCGACTCCGTCCCTCTCTCCCCGGGCCACTGCCTGAGGACGAACCAGGCCGTTCGCAACCTCGGCGTCCTGTTTGACCCTGAGATGAGCTTCTGACCCCATATCCCCTCCCATCACCGAGGCCGCCCACTTCCACCTCCGTAACATCGCCCGTCTCCGCCCCGTCTCAGCTCATCTGCTGAAACCCTCATCCGTGCCTTTGTGACCACTATTCCAGTGCTCTCCTGGCCGGCCCCCCCATCTTCCACCCTCCCTAAACTTGAGCTCATCCCAAACTCTGCTGCCCCCCGTATCCTAACTCGCACCGAGTCCCGTTCACCCATCACCCCCCCCCTGTGCTCGCTGACCGACATTGGCTCCCGGTCCGGGAACGCCTCGATTTTAAAATTCTCATCCTTGTTTTCAAATCCCTCCGTGGCCCTCGCCCCCCCCCTCCCTATCTCTGTAACCTCCTCCAGCCCCCACAACCCTCCGAGATCTCTGCGCTCCTCCGATTCTGGCCTCTTCCCCATCCCCCGATTTCCATCGCTCCGCCATTGGCGGCCGTGCCTTCAGCTGCCTGGGCCCCAAGCTCTGGAATTCCCTCCCTAAACCTCTCCGCCTCTCTCTCTCCTCCTTTAAGACGCTCCTTAAAACCTGCCTCTTTGACCGAGCTTTTGGTCACCTGTCCTAATATCTCCTGTGAAGCCCCTCGGGACGTTTTACGATGTTAAAGGCGCTATATAAATGCAAGTTGTTGTTGTACCTCACTTCTCGAATCTTCCCTATCGTTCATATTATGGATGTGTGTCTCTCACATTAACCCTGTCATTTGTTTCTTGCTCGTTCCCTCTCTCCCTTTTGTTCCCCTTCACCCTTTCTCAACCCCTCCTTTCTTGAATATTAATCCCCCCCCCCTTTCCTGTCCCTGAATGCCTCCATCTAGGATTCTCTCAACATCTCTCTCTGTGTCTGGCTCGTTCCCTCCCAGTGTCTGTCCCTCCCCCCACCGCGACTCCCCGCATCTCCCCCTGCGTCTCCCTCCCTCTCTCCCTCCCCCCGCGACTCCCTCTCCCTCTCCGTCTCCCCCGCCCGCGTCTCCCGCCCCCTCTCTCTCCCCGAGTCTCCTGCACCCCCCCTCCCCGTGTCTCCCTCTCTCCACCCCCCCCGCGCATCTCCCCCGCGTCTCCCTCCCCTTTCGACTCCCCCGTCTCTCCCTCCCCCGCGTCTCCCTAACGCTCTCTCCCCCCCTCTCGTCCCCCCTCCCCCTCTCCCCCCCTCTCGTCCCCCTCCCCCTCTCCCCCCTCTCGTCCCCCCTCCCCCTCTCCCCCCCCCGCGTCCCCCTCCCCCTCTCCCCCGCGTCCCCCTCTCCCCCCCCCCGCGTCCCCCTCTCCCCCCCCCCGCGTCCCCCCTCTCCCCCCCCCCGCGTCCCCCTCTCCCCCCCCCGCGTCCCCCTCTCCCCCCCCGCGTCCCCCCTCTCCCCCCCCCGCGTCCCCCTCTCCCCCCCCGCGTCCCCCTCTTCTCCCCCCCCGCGTCTCCCTCCCTCTTCTCCCCCCCCCCGCGTCCCCCTCCCCCTCTCCCCCCCCCCGCGTCCCCCTCCCCCTCTCCCCCCCCCCGCGTCCCCCTCTCCCTCTCCCCCCCCCGCGTCCCCCTCCCCCTCTCCCCCCCCCCCGCGTCCCCCTCCCCCTCTCCCCCCCCCCGCGTCCCCCTCCCCCCTCTCCCCCCCCGCGTCCCCCTCCCCCTCTCCCCCCCCGCGTCCCCCTCCCCCCTCTCCCCCCCGCGTCCCCCTCCCCCCTCTCCCCCCCCGCGTCCCCCTCCCCCTCTCCCCCCCCGCGTCCCCCTCCCGTGTCTCCCTAAAACGAGATAAGGTCGATGGACAGAGGCAGCAGTGAATAAACAAAATATTACAACCGATTGAAGATATTTGGGTCACTTAGGAAGGAAAAAAAGAGGGATTACTGATCACTTGCTGTGGTAAATCGCACGCCCTGCGTTATTCTGCGTCCCTCAGGCCCGGACACGGAGATCGAGGGTTGCATCCAAACAAAGAGGCCACACGTCAACCACAGAGGACCTGATCTCCTGCTTTCAGACCCGTTCACAACCTCCCACATGCCTTCTGTTTTCAAGTGTGACAGAAACATGAAACCTGAACCTAGGCATCCTATTTGACCCCGAGATGAGCTACTGACCCCATCTCCGCTCCATCGTCAAGGCCGCCTATTTCCATCTCGGAACGTCGGAACAGGAGAAGGCCATTCAGCCCCTCGAGCCCGCTGCGCCATTCGATAAGATCACGGCTGACCTGTGATCTAACTCCACATACCTTGATGACTTTGGTTGGCGAAAAGCTATCCATCTCCGATTTAGAATTAGCAATTGAGCTAGCGTCAATTGGCGTTTGCCAAACAGAGTTCCCCTCTGTAACGTCGCCCGTCTCCGCCCCCTGCCTCAGCTCATCTGCTGCTGAAACCCTCATCCACTCCTTTCTCACCTCCAGACTCCACTATGCCAACCCTCTCCTGGCCGGGCCTCCCATCTTCCCCCCTCCCCTCCGTAAACTTGACCTCATCCAAAACTCTGCTGCTCCCCGTATCCTAACTCGCACCGAGTCCCGTTCACCCATCACCCCCCTGTGCTCGCTGACCTCCATCGGCTCCCGGTCTGGGAACGCCTTGATTATAAAATTCTCATCCTTGTTCTCAAAGGTCCTCGCCCCCCCTCCCTATCTCTGTAACCTCCTCCAACCCTCCGAGATCTCTGCGCTCCTCCAATTCTGGCCTCTTCCCTATCCTCCGATTTCCATCGCTCCACCATTGGCGGCCGTGCCTTCAGCTGCCTGGGGCCCCAAGCTCTGGAATTCCCTCCCTAAACCTCTCCGCCTCTCTCTCTCCTCCTTTGAGACGCTCCTTAAAACCTCCCTCTTTGACCGAGCTTTTGGTCACCTGTCCTGATATCTCCTTGTGTGGCTCGGTGTCAAATTTCGTTTGATAATCGCTCCTGTGAAGCGCCTTGGGATGTTTTACTATGTTAAAGGCGCTATATAAATGCAAGTTGTAGCAGTTATTGAGGAGATGGACAGGAAGGGGCAGAGCTCGGAGAGTGGTGGGGGTCGGGGAGGTGGAGAGGGGCTGCGGGCTGTCGCCTCGAGGGGCTGCGGGCTGTCGCCTCGAGGGGCTGGAGTGCGAGTCGGAGATTAAGCTGCGATAATCTAAGCCCCAATTTGACGGCCTGCACCCGCGCGCTCTTAAATCGCACCTCTCCGTTCTCAAACCAGCACCAGACGTATCGTTTCTGGAGAATTACAGGCTGATAGAACCCTCTGTGTAAACCCGACCCCCCGCTCCCTCCGAGTTGCCCCCCTTCATCCTGAATTGTTAGCCTCTCTTCTAGGATTTGAAGCCTGATTGGGTCCCAGCCGTGTCTCAGTAGGTCGCACTCTGACCTCCGAGTCAGAAGGTCGTGGGGTCGAGCCCCTCTCCAGAGACTTGAGCCCCATAATCCCAGGCCGACGCTCCCAGTGCCGGTAGAGGGAGCGCTGCCCTGTCGGAGGTGCCGTCTTTCGGGTGAGAGGTTAAACCCAGGCCCCCGTCTGCCCTCCCTAAAGATCCCATGGTCACGATTGGAAGAAGAGCAGGGGGGAGTTCTCCCCGGGTGTCCTGGGGCCAATATTTATCCCTCAACCAACGTCACTAAAGAACAGATTATCTGGTCATTATCACATTGCTGTTTGTGGGATCCTGCTGTGCGCAAATTGGCCATTATCACATTGCTGTTTGTGGGATCCTGCTGTGCGCAAATTGGCCATTATCACATTGCTGTTTGTGGGATCCTGCTGTGCGCAAATTGGCCATTATCACATTGCTGTTTGTGGGATCCTGCTGTGCGCAAATTGGCCATTATCACATTGCCGTTTGTGGGATCTTGCTGTGCGCAAATTGGCTGCCATCTTTCCTACATCACAACAGTGACCACACTTCAGAAAGTACTTCATTGGCTGTAAAGCGCTTTGGGACGTCCTGAGGTGGTGAAAGGCTCTATATAAATGCAAGTTCTTTCAAAGACGTAGAGCACACACACACACATGCCCCACACTTGTATTGGCTTTTAATACCCATTACTGACTTCGATTAGTATCTTTACGGAGTCCCAGCTTCACGGAAGCTGTCAAACAGTGAGGAGCTCCAAGGACTGGTTAAATGATGCACCAGGACTTCTCGTTCCAACACCTGGGACCGTAAGTCAAGCTCCCCCTTCTCCGACGCAAAACTGACTTCTCAATGTCTGTCGTCTGGCCTGATGTCTGTCTGCTGTCACTCGGGGATCGAGTTGCCATTTCCTCTCCTCAACCAACCTCTTCCCCCCCCCCGCCCCACCTCCCCAATCCTCCCGCCACCCTTCCATCAACCACTTCCCCCCCCCCCACCCCCCCCAAACTCACCCCCACCCTTGGATAAATCCTGGCCCCATCTGGATAATTAAAACTGAGGCCTCCTGCTGCCAACCTGGCCCTCTGGCAGAAACTACCGTCGCTAATTGCCTGAAAACTCCCAACGCAGCCTGAAGGCGCGGAGAGCGCTTTGGGAATCTTCCCCACCCATGTCATTCCCCTCAGCTTTGATTGGGACTCCTGTACGTAAGGCCTCTCTCTTAATTGGAAGCCAACGTGCCCATTGGGGATAGTCTAGGTGGATGTCAACCACAAAAAAAGATGGCTGCAATCAATATTCATGAGGATGGATTATTACCAAAGAGTTTATAATGAGTTCTACCCGGGATTCTTCCAAGATGGGACCACCGTCGCCGTGGTTACCGTCTCCTGGGGAATTCTGTCAGCGGGACTCTGTATAAAGGGTCATTATCATTTGCAACCAAAAGAACAATTCTCATCTAATGGTCTTAAAAATTGAGAAGCGTTAAAAGTACAAGGAAGAAATAGATGGGCAGGCTGCAAAAGCAGGGCGGAAAAGGAAGGCCCAAAAACAAAGTGGAAAACAGGTAATGGTAGGCCAGGCTTGCCAATCCTCCAGGACTGGCCCTGGAGTCTCCAGGAATTGACCGTTGATTGCTACGGGCAACGACAAGGATAACTTGCATTTATATAGCGCCTTTTTTAGCGTAGTAAAACGTCCCAAGGTGCTTCACAGGAGCGATTATCAAAACAAAATTGGACATCAAGCCACATACGGAGATATTGGGACAGGTGACCAAAAGCTCGGTCAAAGAGGCAGGTTTTAAGGAGCGTCTTAAAGGAGGAGAGAGAGGCGGAGAGGTTTAGGGAGGGAATTCCAGAGCTTGGGGCCCGGGCAGCTGAAGGCACGGCCGCCAATGGTGGAGCGATGGAAATCGGGGGATGCGCAAGAGGCCGGAATTGGAGGAGCGCAGAGATCTCGGAGGGTTCGTAGGGGCTGGAGGAGGTTACAGAGACAGGGAGGGAGGAGCGAGGGCCACGGAGGGATTCGAAAACAGGGATAAGAGATATCTGGGAGAAAAATCATAGGGGCATTAAAAACGTTTGTGTTCTACTTTTCCATTTCTTTCAACAGTTTCATTTATTAAAATATTGAAGGCGGGGGGGGAGAAAAGATCATTTGATTGGATGATTCCTGACTGTCAATCAAGTGACCAAGAATCTGTTCGCTTTCCAATTGGCCGTGGGAAGGCGGGACATGTCGGGCGACCAATGGCGGGAGAGTGAGGGCGGGGGCGGTCGGGCGGGAGGAGGTCATGTGATGAAACCTCCAGGAACATGTCCAACCAGAGTTGGCAACCACTACGGTGGCCCCGAGAACCTGGTGCCGGGCCTTCTCCTTGAACCGGGGCGATCGGCGCTTGGCGATAATTGTTTTCTGACCCAATGGCGGAGGCGCATGAAGAGTCAGCAACAAATGGCGTGGGGCTGGAGTCACGTGTAGGCCAATTCAGGTTCCACTTCCGCGAAGGACATTGGTAAACCGATTGGGTTTTATTGACAACCCGGAAGCTTCCACGGCCAGCGCAGAAGGAGGCCGTTCGGCCCTTCCTACCTGTGCCGGCTCTTTGAAAGAGCTGTCCGATTAATCCCACTCCCCCGTCCTTTCTCCCCTCCAAGTATTTATCCAATTCCCCTTTTGAAAGTTATTATTGAATCTGCTTCCCCCGCCCTTTCAGGCAGCGCATTCCAGATCAGAACAACTCGCTGCGTAAAAAAAAATTCTCCTCATCTCCCCCTCTGGCTCTTTCGTCAATTATCTTAAATCTGTGTCCCATGGTTACCGACCCTCCTGCCACTGGAAACAGTTTCTCCTTATTCACTCTATCAAAACCCCTTCATGATTTCGAACACCTCCATCAAATCTCCCCTTAACCTTCTCTGCTCTAAGGAGAACAATCCCAGCTTCTCCAGTCTCTCCACATAACTGAAGTCCCTCATCCCTGGGGGCGTTCTGGTGAATCTCCTCTGCGCCCTCTCCAAGACAGAATACAAAAAGATGGCTTGTGAAGAAGATGAAATCGAGTGTTATTTGAGTTGGTGCTTACGACAGGGCAACAGCAAGACAATCGGGATCAAACACATCCCAATTAATTAAAATACTTTCCGGGAGATTCATTTGTGCCATTTCGGGAATAAATGGTGATTGGAAATTCTTTTCCGCAGCGTTTAATGGAAATGGCTCTGAGATTAGATCAATGCTTTCCCCTCCACAGTGTCAGGAATGGCTCACAGGCTGAGGCTCCCTTTCGCTCTCACAAGGCGGCGTTGCATTGGCCCTGTTTATACCGAGGGCCGGCGACACAGGGCCCAGTCGGTGGGGTCTGCGTTAGTGGGGAGTTCAGGGGAGGAGAGGGGGAGCACTGTACCTCGCGGTGGGGGAGCTCTGCTTGCACGACACGCTGGCCTCATGTTAAAGCCCACCTCTGTGGGGTTCAGTCTGCCTGTACGGAGAACGGACAAGAGGGAAAAAGGTCTGTCTCCCACAGACAGTGCGAGGGGGCTGATTTTTCTGGAGCATCGATCGCTAGCCAGTTCCTTTCTCCGGGCCGCGTTGAAGGGGACGGAGGCCGGACGCAGCCCCCGTCGGGGTGGGGGGAGTCCGGGCGTCCTCTTTGACTCCCCTCTCCGTGGAGTTGATCATCCCGCCATGCCACGGTGGGAAGTGCTGTCTCTTTAAGGGTCTTCGGGGAGCCCTCGTTACGTCAGCGTCCTTCCCCCGGGGCCCTCGCTTGCAGTGCGGGAGAGCGCGAGGTATCGAGAGGGCTCCACTGATCAGGCCAGGCCCCTTTCCGGTGGGCGGAGGGTGCGCTGGGTGTTGTCCGCTAACCGTTAATAAGGAGACTGTTTGCACAACTCAATCTAACCCCCGCTGCCCGCAGTGACACACTTTGCAAAAGGAAAATAACCGACTGTGTGGCCCTTTCACAGGGAGACTGCATCAATACTCGGCAGCTAACGTTACAGGATGGAATGTGTGGGGGATGGGAGAGAGAGCGCGAGAGAGAGATACACACGCACAGGCACAGGGCGAGACGCCCGCGCAGCGCGAGGCACGCACGGGCACGCCCGCGCAGCGCGAGGCACGCATACGCACGCCCCGAAACGCATACGCATGCCTAGTGAGGCACGCACAGACACGCATACACAGTGTGAGGCACGCACAGACACGCACACCCAGACACACGCATGCAGTGTGAGACATGAGACGCACGTGCACAGACACACGCACAGTGTGAGACGTGAGACACACACACTGTGCGTCACAGTGCGAGACGCACAGAGACACACACAAGAATTCAAGACGGAGAGAAAAAGGTTGTGTGAGACACACAGGTAGAGACATGTACACTGGCAGAGATAGGGAGAGAGATACACACACACACACACACACACACACACACGTGAGATACACAGAGACAGATTATAGAGCACAAGGGAGATGAGGCAGAGAGAAAAAGAGAGAGACACACACACACACACACACACACACACAGTGCTGGCCGAGACAGAGAGAGAGAGCGACCCACACAAAGACAGAGGTAGGGATTGTGTGTACACACAGAATGTGAGACAGACAGAGAGAGACACAGAAACAGAGCAGAGAGATGGAGACAGAGAGAGACATACAAACAGGTAGGGATACATATACTGGCAGAGATAGAGAGAAAGACAGACAGACAGACAAAGAGATAAACATAGAATGTGAGACAGAAAGAGAGTCAAGAGTCACTGAATGTGAGAGAGAGACACACATAAAGACAGAGAGAGAGAGAGAGCGACACACACACACACACAAAGACAGAGAGAGAGAGATACACAGAATTTGAGAAGGAGAGAGAGACACACACAAAGGCAGAGAGAGAGAGACACACACACAAAGGCAGAGAGAGAGAGATACACAGAATTTGAGAAGGAGAGAGAGACACACAAACAGAGAGAGAGTGAGTCAGAGAGAGACACACACACAAAGGCAGAGAGAGAGAGAGCGATACACAGAATTTGAGAAGGAGAGAGAGACACACACAAAGACAGAGAGAGAGAGAGAGAGAGAGAGAGACACACAAAGACAGAGAGAGAGAGAGAGAAGTGACACAGGTAGAGAGAGAGAAACACACACAGTCACAATAGAGCAACAGAAAGAGACGGCAAGGGATATAGCCGCACAGACAAAGTGTAAGAGACAGACGGACAATGAAATGAAAAACACGTGTATCTGTTGAAAAAATGAGAACACAGGGAACGGGAAATAGAGAGAGAAATTACGGATGAAGAGGCCTGATTAGAATTACCTTCCTTAATCCCTATATATTACAAAGAGAGAGAGGGGGGTAATGTTGGCCATTTGTCCTTTCATGACAGGTTATCAATAGAACAAGCAACAAATTGAACTCAAGGTTCACTGAGAATACTGGGGCTGCAAATTAAATCTGATCAGATATTCCATGCACAGGGGAACGTAATCAAGAAAGATGATCTCAAGAGTGCCACGGGAAGACGCAGAGGGCCCCGGGCAGCAAGACTGGGCTCCGGAAGAAACTGCCGACAGCAGAGATACGGTTGCTGACCCAGGGAGTGGGCCGCTGGTCAGAGCTGGTGTTTGCTGGGATAGGGAGGGCGGGGTGTAGGCTGCTACGAATGGGGCCCACCACCCCCACCAGAAACGGCTCCCGTCCGGATATGTTGGGGGAGGAAGAGAATTGGGCGATGCACGCTACAGTTGAATAACCCGCCCGCGCTTGTGTGTGAGGAACGGCCACTCGGGCGAGGTTAGCGGAGGGCCCCCACGTGTGGGCTCGTACCCCAGCGAGAGAGAAGGGACTCGGGAGTGTCCACTGTCCGACTGCTTTACGTGGCTTATGGACGTCCATCCAGAGAAGCTCTAAATTCCTCCCCCCCGCCCTCCCCATTCCAGCACCCAGTTGCTTCCAAAGTCATCCCAGAGATTTTGGGCTCCAGTGCTCCATCGGAGAGGTCAGCCCAAGTGTTGGCGCCATCCGTGCCCCTGCGGGTTTCTCTTCCGCCTCGGAGTCAGAAGGTCGTGGGATCGAGTCCCGCTCCAGAGACTTGAGCACAAAATCCAGGTTAACACTCGCGGTGCCATCTTTCGGCTGCGCTGTTAAACCGAGGGCCCCGTCTGCCCCTCTCAGGCGGACATAAAAAATCCCACGGTCGTTATTTTGAAGAAGAGCAGGTGGGGGGAGTTCTCCCCGGTGTCCTGGGGCCAATATTTATCCCTCAACCAACATCAATAAAAACAGATTATCTGGTCATTTATCACATTGCTGTCTGTGGGATCTTGCTGTGCGCAAATTCACTGCTGCGTTTCCTACATTACAACAGTGACCACACTCCAAAAAGTACCTCAGTGGCTGTAAAATGCTTTGGGACGTCCTGAGGTTGTGAAAGACGCTGAAGAAAAGAAAGACCTTGCTTTAATCCCCCTGTGTAAAGAAAAATTTCCTCACATCAGCCTGATTAGGTCGACCCTGAATCTCGGTATTTAATTTAAAATAACCTTTCCCATTTCCTTAACTCTCTCGTATCCCTCACCCAGATCACCTCTCAGGACGCTTCCTCTCCAGGTTGAATAGCCCAAATCATTCCGACCCCCCCCCCCCCCCCGACATTAGGGACCAGCCCCTGCGACGCCTCCGGCATTCGAATGTCTCCTTTGTGTCTCAACGACGCAGGGCGCGGACTGACCGGGGCTCTGTCCAGTTTGACGCCCCGAAGCGGTCCTGATTTTCGTTCTACCGTTTCGGCAGAGAACTATGACTTGCATTTATATAGCGCCCTTAACGTCCCCGAGGCGCGTAAATCAGACAAAGATTTGACACCGAGCCACTTAAGGAGATATTAGGACAGGCGACCAAAAGCTTGGTCAAAGAGGCAGGTTTTAAGGAGCGTCTTAAAGGAGGAGAGAGAGAGGCGGAGAGGTTTAGGGAGGGAATTCCAGAGCTTAGGGCAGCTGAAGGAGATATTGACCCAGGTGACAAAAAGTTTAATCAAAAGGGGTAGGTTTTAAGGAGCATCGTTAGTTAATTAACTGTTTGAATGGGTTTCAAAAAATCCAAAATACTCCAGCACTGCCTCGGTCGACGTGAACTCAACCGGCAGTAAACCGATCCGAAGTTTTACAAGCAATCCCCTCACAAAAGACAAACTCAGGCCAGACTCATTATCCAAATGGGGCTGTGTTTGTTTATATAATGGGGCCTGATTCATTAATTCGATCAGAAGCGACTGCCAACCACAGGAGATACCAACATGTGCCCTGAGGACACAAGTGGGAATTGAGTGGGCAGAGTTAATTGGTTTTCAAACGTTAACCAATCTTAAAAAGGGAGGGGGGGGGCGATGGGGGATGACATAGAAACTACAGCTCGGAAACAGGCCGTTCGGCCCATCTGGTCCATGCCGGTGTTTATGCTCCACACGAGCCTCCTCCCTCACCCTCTTCATTCCACCCTATCAACAAAAACTTTGCACTTATTATAGCGTTATAAAACTTCCCAAGCTCTTTCGCAGGAGAGATCATCAAACAAAATTTGACGCCGAGCTACACACGGTGAGGTCAAAGAGGTCGGTTTTAAGGAGCGTCTTAAAAGGAGGAGGGAGAGGCGGAGGGGTTTAGGGAGGGAATTCCAGAGCTTAGGGCCCAGGCAGCTGAAGGCACGGCCGCCAATGGTGGAGCGATGGAAATCGGGAGATGCGCAAGAGGCCAGAATTGGAGGGGCGCAGAGATCTCGGAGGGTTCTGGAGGAGGTAACAGAGATAGGGAGGGGGGGCGAGGGCCATGGAGGGATTTGAACACAAGGATGGGAATTTTAAAATCGAGGCGTTCCCGGACCGGGAGTCGATGTTGGTCAGCGAGCACAGGGGGGTGATGGGTGAACGGGACTCGGTGCGAGTTAGGATACGGGGGCAGCAGAGTTTGGGATGAGCTGGAGTTTACAGAGGAATGCTCCTATTCCTTTCTCCCTCGTGTGTTTATCCGGATTCACCTGAAATGCGAGTCGCCTCAGCCACTCCTTGTGGTAACACATTCCACATTCTCACACTCTCTGGGTAAAGTAGTTTCTCCTGAATTCCCTATTGGATTTCTTGGTGACTATTTTATATTTATGAAGAGAGAGGTATTTGCCCAGATCAGCAGTTATATATAGAGGGCTGGTCATCTCGATATTTTTAGAGAGGGAATGTAAGTGGAAAGGGGGGGGGAAGGAAGTGATTGAGAACAGATTGGCCATCAGTACTGAATCCAGTAACCAAACAATGAGCTCAAAAGACGGTTGCAAATATTATCATTTCCTTCAAAGTCAAGGACACTCGAAGAACGATGACAGACGTGTTTGGACGTCTCGTCTCTTGCAGAGGCCTTTTGTGTTGTATTTGATTGGAATCGTGCAGCAGGACCCAGTTTATATTGCCTGTGCCATTAAACGCGACAATTCCAGACCTGTTTAGAGCTATTTATTCATTCCCAGGATGTGGTATGGCCGGCATTTGTCCTCCATCCCTATTTGCCCGGGATTTGACACGGCCGAGAGGCCGGCGAGGCCTGCTTTAGAGGGGCGGTCACGAGTCAACCACGTCAGTGTGGGACTGGAGTCACACGTAGGCCCTGACTGACGATGGGCGGCAGCTGTCCTTCCCCTTAGGTTGGCTCAGCGGGTAGCGCACTCTCTCTCTCTCTCTCACCTCCAAATCAGCAGGTCATGGGTTCAAACCCCACTCCGGAGATTTATACACATAATCGAAGCTGATACTCCCAGCACCGAGGGAGCGCCGCACTGTCGGAGCATGCTGTCTTTCAGGGTGAGATGTTAGGCGTCTGCCCTCTCAGGTGGACGTAAAAGCTCTCCGTGGCTCCTATTTCGAAGGAGAACTGGGGAGTTGTGCCCTGGGCTGATATTTAACCCTCAGCCCAACCTTAAAAGCTGTTTGTGGGATCTTGCTGTGCCAAATTTGCCACCCTACATTATAACAGTGACTACACTTCAAAAAGCACTTTGATGGCACTACCAGCTTGAGAAACCATTGGCCTCACCGTGAACCTTTCACTCATTCAGTAGCACAGTGTCCAATATAACCCTTCTCGCTGTTCCCACCAAGATATCTGGTACGATTTTAGCATCTGACACACATGCCAACCTTTACATGCCTCTGGGACCGACACCAGAAATAGACAGGACTCGAGCTTCTATTTCAGCCCCCCCCCCTGGAGTTCGAAAGCCATTCCTGGCTCCTGGCGCTGTGCGCTCGTTGAGAGCTCCGGGAGACGCAGGCCCCAGCGCGCAGGGCGTCGGGCTATCTCAAGACGAGCGCAAAGCAGCGACTTTGGGATGGAGTGGAGGGGGCGCGGGATCGATCCTCTGCGCCGTCTCTGGGGGAGGGTCCCCCGGGGGTGGGTGCAGGGAGGCCGCGCCTACAGGCGGGATGGACGCAGCGGGCACGGGACTCGAGCGGGTCAGTACCAAGGTCGGGCGCCACTGACCCGGCCAAAGGGGAGAGAGAGAGAGAGAGAGAGAGAGATCACTGGGCGGCGGGCTCTTTTAAAAGACTGGCGTTGAGATTTTCGCCATCGCTCCGTCCAAAATGCGCCAAGGGGGCCGGGCCGCTTTTCCAAAAGTCGCCCGGTTGTAAAGGGGTCAGAGGTTATGACCCGATCCGGCTCGGGCAGAGAGGATTCGGTCTTTTTCTGCAGCGAGCTATTAGGCGCCAATTCTCCCACTCTTCCCCCGCTTTCGTCGTCAGCTGGTCAATTCTCACCGAATCCGACAGCGCAGGAGGAGGCCATTCGGCCCATCGCGTCCGTGCTGGCTCTTTGAAAGAGCTATCCGATTAGTCCCACTCACCCCCTTGCTCTTTCCCCCCGTAGCCCCTGCAAATTTTTCCCCTTCAAGTATTTATCCAATTCCCTTTGGAAAGTTATTATTGAATCTGCTTCCCGCATTCCAGATCAGAACAACTCGCTGCGTAAAAATATTTCTCCTCATCTCCCCCTCTCTGGCTCTTTTACCGATCACCTGTGTTCTCTGGTTACCGACCCTCCTGCCACTGGAAACGGTTTCTCCTTATTTACTCTATCAAAACCCCTCATGATTTTGAACCCCTCTATCAAATCTCCCCCTAACCTTCTCCGCTCTAAGGAGAACAACCCCAAATTCTCCAGTCTCTCCACGTAACTCGAGTCCCTCATGATTTTGAGAACCTCTCTTAAATAGAGGTTAGATAGGTCCCTCTGTTCCGTCTTTCTCATTGACTATGGCAGGGGTGGAGTCAGGGAGGGATAAATCAATCCAGCATAGCTTCGCAATGGGACACCTTCCACCTGCTCAAAACAGTGTCAGGGAATCTTTCACCAAAACCACCCCCTCCTCCCCGGTGTGTGTGATGGGTGTTGAGGGGAGGGGAACGGGGAGAAGAGGCTGCCGGGCAAGAGCTAGGGCCCGAACGGTGCTCGCCCGTCGGGCGGGGATCGCGTCCTGGCTTGGCGGCGACGCACCCCAAGGGTGAATATCTCGCCAGTTAAGAACGCACTCACGATGAACAACAGGTGCAACCCGACCAAATCCTGGCCCCCAGCCCCCTCCAGCCCCAGCAAGAGACAACACCTGCATCTCGCACCCCAGAGCTGATTTGAATTGTCATACGACCTTAAGGCAGCGAGAGTGTTGTATTTAACTTCTGCTGATGAGCACAGAGCCCCAACCCAACCTCTGCCCCTTCCTCCACCTCCTCGTCAGGTAACTCGAGAGCTCGGAGGAAGTAAGTAGCAGAGGAGGTGGGTGGCAGGGGCTGCCATTGCAGGGTCTGGAGACACACACACACACACAGAGCAAGACAGCAGTTTTCTTGCTGCAGATACTGATTCACGATGGGGTGTTAGTGTTCTCCTGTATCTCACTCAATAACACAACTTGCATTTATATAGCGCCTAGTAAAATGTCCCAAGGCGCTTCACAGGAGCGATTATCAAACACAATTTGACACCGAGCCACATAAGGGGATATTAGGACAGGTGACCAAAAGTTAGCTCAACGAGGTAGGTTTTAAGGAGCGTCTTAAAGGAGGAGAGAGAGAGGCGGAGAGGTTTAGGGAGGGAATTCCAGAGCTTAGGGCCCAGGCAGCTGAAGGCACGGCCGCCAATGGTGGAGCGATGAAAATCGGGGGGATGCGCAAGAGGCCGGAATTGGAGGAGCGCAGAGATCTCGGAGGGTTGTAGGAGGTTACAGAGATAGGGAGGGGCGAGGGCCACGGAGGGATTCGAAAACAAGGATGGGAATTTTAAAAATCGGAGCCGATGCAGGTCAGCGAGTTAGGATTCGGGGGCAGCAGAGTTTTGGATGAGTTAGAGTTTACGGAGGGTGGAGGATGGGAGGCGGGCCAGGAGAACATTCCCAGGGAAGTGCCTGCAAAATATTTAACCGGGACGAATAATATCTTCGTGCAAAGACCACACAGAAGAGGGCGAGGGCTACTAAGCGCAGATCAGGAGCAAGAACCCTGTTTAGCCTAAATTCAAAAGCAAATCCGCGGGGCTTAAGGGAGACCATTTCGAGCAATCTAAAAGGTTTCTTTTTAATGTATGAACACGCTCAGAGTGTGGCTCTTGCATTTAGCCGTCATACACTTGATCAATGAGGCTGAATTTATCACGGCAATTATAAACGGTAGCATCTCAATGATTGAACGAGCAACGAGAAAGAATGGACGTATGCCTCATTGATGGGGAAGGTGGACAATGATGAGGTGACACGCAAAAGGGGGCCGTATTCTGTTTTCAGTTAATCCCATCCCACCCCCTCTGCTTAAAGCAGAGGAGGTGCTTAATCGAGGTGTTCAAAATCATGAGGGGTTTTGATAGAGTAAATAAGGAGAAAGTGTTTCCAGTGGCAGGAGGGTCGGTAACCAGAGGACACAGATTTAAGATAATTTGCAAAAGAACCAGAGGGGAGAGATGAGGAGAATTTTTTTACGCAGCGAGTTGTTCTGATCTGGAATGCGCTGCCTGAAAGGGCGGTGGAAGCAGATTCAATAATAACTTTCAAAAGGGAATTGGATAAATACTTGAAGGGAAAAAAATTACAGGGCTCTGGGGAAAGAGCAGAGGGGGGTGGGACTAATTGGAGAGCTCTTTCAAAAGAGCCAGCACAGGCACGATGGGCCGAATGGCCTCCTCCTGCGCTGTAGGCTTGTACGGTGGCCCCTCGCCCGCTAAGTAAAAGCTGCGGGGAGTAATTAATGGGATGGAGCCCCTCAGACTGGATCTATGACCCACCTGGGCCCGTTGTCTAGTAACAGCAGGAGGTGTCTCTGTCACCAGATGTCTTTCCCTGTCACAAGCCCCTAATTGAGACTCGGCAAAGGCTGAGGGCCCTTTGTCAACAGCGGAAGTACAAAACGGACCACTTCTCGAGCTCAATTCGCTAACTAAGCAGGCCGAGTCCCCGACCGGAACTGTCGATGGGCGCACTGATAGCACAAGACTGGGGGGAAATTACTCGCACGGACACAGAACATTAATGTTGTGCGACACTCTGAACTCGCCCCAACAAATTGTTCCCTCTGTCAGTGACAGACCCGTACCCCAGTATTATACAGTGACAGACCTGTACCCCCAGTACTGTACCCCAGTATTATACAGTGACAGACCTGTACCCACCAGTACTGTACCCCAGTATTATACAGTGACAGACCTGGACCCACCAGTACTGTACCCCAGTATTATACAGTGACAGACCTGTACCCACCAGTACTGTACCCCAGTATTATACAGTGACAGACCTGGACCCACCAGTACTGTACCCCAGTATTATACAGTGACAGACCTGTACCCACCAGTACTGTACCCCAGTATTATACAGTGACAGACCTGTACCCACCAGTACTGTACCCCAGTATTATGTGGCTCTCTCCAGACACAAGCTCTAATTGTCGTTCTGTTTTTTTTCCCAGTTTGAGGTAATACATTGAAATCTTCACACACTTTGAGTTACATTTGACAGAGTGACAGTCAGCAGTGCCCTGCGTGCCCAGCTCTACCCGATGCCACCTCACAGTGTCGCGGGGTGGACCAAACCCCACCTTCAGTGGGATTGCCAGAAGGTAAACACTTCGGCAGAGCAGCCTCCGAGACTGACCGAGGTGATTGGCTTTCGGCAGAAGTTCCAGGGGTGACTGCAGGCCGGGAAACGTCCAGGCTCAAGTCGGCCCCGTCACAGGCCGACCTGTCGGAAGGGCAGGAAACCAGTGAAGGGTATTCACGAAAGAGCCAGGCTTTGATCTCCACCTGGGCGTCACCCAACACCTGGAACAACCCAACACCTGGAACAACCCAACACCTGGAACAACCCAACACCTGGAACCAGCCCAAGCCCTCGCACGGCCCAGAATCAGACTGTAACCTAGGCCTGGCCTCAGGCATGGCACGGCCCTACAAAAGAATTACTACATTAAGATCTGGGTCCTAAAAATAACCAGACGTTATAAAGAACACAATCCCATATCCAGCTGGCTCGAGAACAACAGCTGGACCCTTACACAGCTGTTCTCATCAATCATGAGCGATGATTTGAGATTCCTTAAACCCTCAATTTTATGCCCAAAGAAACAGAAGGCAAATTCACACCTCATGCAATCCAATTGAAAAAAAGGGCAGAATGCACACTCAGGGGTCGATGTATCTCTCTCCCCCTCCTGGGCATTACCTTCCCCTCTTCGTCGGCCGTGTCTCGGTGGGTCTCACTCTCGCCTCTGAAATCAGAAGGTCTTATGGGTTCAAGTCCCACTCCAGAGACTTAAGCCCCATAATCCAGGCTGACGCTCCTGGTGCCAATCCCTGAGGGAGTACCGCAGGTGTGCCGTCTTTTCAGACGAGACATTAAATCAGGTGGATGTGAAAGATCCCCCAGCCGCTATTGAAGAAGAGCATGATGTGGAGATGCCGGTGATGGACTGGGGTTGACAATTGTAAACAATTTTACAACACCAAGTTATAGTCCAGCAATTTTATTTTAAATTCACAAGCTTTCGGAGACTTCCTCCTTCCTCAGGTAAATGAAGAAGAGCAGGGGGAGTTCTCCCTGCTTTTATTTAGCCAACAGCACTAACAAAAAAAAAACAGGTGATCTGCTCATTATCTCGTTGCTGTTTGTGGGATCTTGCTGTGCACACATTGGCTTTCTTTGGCTGTGATGCGCTTTGGGACGTCCTGAGGCTGTGAAAGGTGCAATAGCAACTCATGTTTTCTCCTCTCTCTCTCTCTCTCTCTCTCTCTTCCTCCCCCTCACCCTCTGATGCTCACACACAGCACCCTGTCTGACCGTGAGCTGGAAAACCACATCCAATCCATCAACAAGACTGCCTGGTTCCACCTCCCCTGAAATATCACTCGTCGCCTTACTGAAGCCGACCGTGCCAATCCTCACCAAACCCCACTGACCGCCCTGTCAGCAACCTCGGTTTAACCTCCCCCCCAACTAACAGTCTGACCCCTTCCCTCCGTATCCGTCCAACCCCCCCCCTGCCCTCCCAGCTCCATTCCCCCATTCCCCCTCCGCTCTCCGAGGGGGGCGCAGGCCGTTTCTGCCGGACTCGCTCCCCACACCCCTCCTCCTGCTCACCCCCACCTTCGAAAGACCCTCCTGAAACCGACACCTTCACCTCTCGCGACCAGCCCCCTGCCACCCGGCTCTTTCCCCCTGTCACGCTCTGATCTGAACTGCAAACCCTCCCTCCCCGCAACCTGCAAAGCACCTCCGGACAGTTCTCTGCGCTTGCTGCTATTCAACCACGGGGGGGCATCGCACACGACCCAACCCTGCCATCCCTCACCCGGCACAATTCCCAAGCAGGAATCACCGAATACAATCAAGAGTGGGGGCCCCAGCTGTCTGTATTGCCCCCCCCCCAACGCCCCCAACAACCATCCACTGGCCAAGGGCACTCAATCCAATTTCAGTTTCTTGCCACCATTTAAGATTGGGCTGGGAGGGTGGGGTGGAGGAGACCTGGAGTCCGACAGGGCTCCTACTCCAGATGTTGATGCAACGCCCCCCACCCCCCCACCGGCCCTGCTGGAAGGCGAGCGCGCGCGAACACATCAGGCGAGGGCAGGATCAGAACTTGGGCGCGACGCCCCCTGTAGTCGAACAGCCTCCCGGCACAGATTGTGCTGCGCGTCACGCTACTGCTTTACCTTTACGGTGTCATTATGCGCAGTGATTGTAGGGGGGCGGATGGTGCCTTTTCTTGATGCCTAGGAAGGTCAGTAGTGTGAGTGGGGGGTAGGAGACAAACCAGTGCCTCTAGAGCCCCACACACCCCTCCCCTCTCCCCTCCCCCCGCCCTGGACGCGAGTCAGCACCTTCAGGAGAGGAGATTCAGCGAAGAAGCCCCACCTTAAAGAAATAGGCCAACACTGGGTATGCGGGCCAAAGGCCACGAGCGCTCGATAGCGCGGCCCCTTTAAGTGCCACTGACCTCATCTTTCGCACCTCGAACCCTCAGCAGAACAAGAGAGTGCGAGGGGAACAGAGAGGAGACACAATTAAAGAGGGAGGTGTGCGGTTGCCAGTAATTACAGGGTCCCACCCGGAGAATGCAAAGCTGCAGGGAACTTGTCGGATAAAAGACAGTGTTTAAAAAAACCGCCATTAATCATCTCGGCCCCTTTTAACAAAGCCTCACGTTTGCACTCTGAGCAAAGTGTCGGTGGATTTCAAACACCCCCCATCCCCCTCCCTCCGACAAGTAAATCAAGTCCTGGATCCTATCTCCTGTGTTGAGGGAGCCTTATCCCAGGGAATGCTTGGAATGCCACACTCGGCCAACCTGCCCTGCACATTTGTCAAAACGCAGAGATTTCCTACAAAGCCGCAGAGAGAGAGAGAGAGAGGAGAGAGAGACCCCCGCCACCCCACGATCGCCCTCCCCCTCCCTTCGTTCGTGCCCATCACCCACCCCTCCGACTCAACCCCCCCACTCCACCCTGGGTCTCTCATCTGCAAGGCAGCAATGTGCACATGAGTGATTGATAGGGCAGCTGGATCTGTAAAGAGTGAGGGAGAGAGAGAGTAAATCTGATGCATTAAATCAACAGGAGTTGAATTAACTCCAGGGACGGGGAAAGAGACGAGAGAGACAGAGGAGAGAAAGAGAGAGCGAGACAGATACACATGGAATAAAGGGCAGAGACATAGGAACACACACACACACACACACACAGGAGAGACATCGGGAAGGGAAAGAGAGGCAGATAGACACGCAGAGGAGAAGAGGAAAGAGAGAGGGGGAGACTCGGAGAGGAAGAGAGAGAGAGAGAGAGAGAAAAGAACAGCAAATCTATAAAAAGGAAGAAAAGGAGGGAGGGCGGGAGAGGGAGGTGGGAACGGGAGGAGAGGGAGGGAGGGGGGAAACCGGAGGGAGAGGGAAAACCGGAGGGAGAGGGAGGGAGGGGGGGAAACGGGGAGGGAGAGGAGGGAGTGGGGAAACCGGGAGGGAGCGGGGAAACCGGGAGGGAGAGGGAGGGAGGGAGGGGGGAAACCGGGAGGGAGAGGAAGGGACGGAGGGGGGAAACCGGGAGGGAGAGAGAGGGAGGGACGGAGGGGGGAAACCGGGAGGGAGAGAGAGGGAGAGAGAGGGAGGGAGGAAACCGGGAGGGAGAGAGAGGGAGGGACGGAGGGGGGAAACCGGGAGGGAGAGGAAGGGACGGAGGGGGGAAACCGGGAGGGAGAGAGAGGGAGGGACGGAGGGGGGAAACCGGGAGGGAGAGAGAGGGAGAGAGAGGGAGGGAGGAAACCGGGAGGGAGAGAGAGGGAGGGACGGAGGGGGGAAACCGGGAGGGAGAGGGAGGGAGGGACGGAGGGGGGAAACCGAGAGGGAGGAGGAAACCGGGAGGGAGAGGGGAAATGGGAGGGGGGGGGGGGGGGAGAGAAGGGGGGGAGAGGGGAAACGGGGGGGGGGGGGGGGGGAAGAGGGAGGGGGGGGGGAGAGGGAGGGGGGGGGGGGGGAGAGGGAGGGGGGGGGGAGAGGGGGGGGGGGGGGGGAGAGGGAGGGGGGGGGGAGAGGGAGGGGGGGGGAGAGGGAGGGGGGGGGAGAGGGAGGGGGGGGGGAGAGGGAGGGGGGGGGGGGGAGAGGGAGTCGGGGGTGGAGAGGGAGGGGGGGGTGGAGAGGGAGGGGGGGGGGGAGAGGGAGGGGGGGGGGGGGAGAGGGAGGGGGGGGGGGGAGAGGGAGGGGGGGGGGGAGAGGGAGGGGGGGGGGGGGAGAGGGAGGGGGGGGGAGAGGGAGGGGGGGGGGGAGAGGGAGGGGGGGGGGGAGAGGGAGGGGGGGGAGAGGGAGGGGGGGAGAGGGAGGGGGGGGAGAGGGAGGGGGGGGAGAGGGAGGGGGGGGAGAGGGAGGGGGGGGGAAGAGGGAGGGGGGGGGAAGAGGGAGGGGGGGGGAAGAGGGAGGGGGGGGGAAGAGGGAGGGGGGGGGAAGAGGGAGGGGGGGGGAAGAGGGAGGGGGGGGGAAGAGGGGAGGGGGGGAGAAGAGGGAGGGGGGGAGAAGAGGGAGGGGGGGAGAAGAGGGAGGGGGGGAGAGGGGGGGGGGGAGAGGGGGGGGGGGGAGAGGGGGGGGAGAGGGGGGGGGAGAGGGGGGGGGAGGGGGGGAGAGGGGGGGGAGAGGGGGGGGGAGGGGGAGAGAGGGGGAGGGGAGAGGGGGAGGGGGGCAGGGACGGGGGGAGAGAGGGGGCACGGGAGGAGAGGGGGAAGGGCGGGAGAGCGAGGGGTGACGGGAGGAGAGCGAGGGGTGACGGGAGGAGAGCGAGGGGTGACGGGAGGAGAGCGAGGGGTGACGGGAGGAGAGCGAGGGGTGACGGGAGGAGAGCGAGGGGTGACGGGAGGAGAGCGAGGGGTGACGGGAGGAGAGCGAGGGGTGACGGGAGGAGAGCGAGGGGTGACGGAGGAGAGCGAGGGTGACGGGAGGAGAGCGAGGGGTGACGGGAGGAGAGCGAGGGGTGACGGGAGGAGAGCGAGGGGTGACGGGAGGAGAGCGAGGGGTGACGGGAGGAGAGCGAGGGTGACGGGAGGAGAGCGAGGGGTGACGGGAGGAGAGCGAGGGGTGACGGAGGAGAGTGAGGGGTGACGGGAGGAGGGCGGGAGAGCGAGGGGTGACGGGAGGAGAGTGAGGGGTGACGGGAGGAGGGCGGGAGAGCGAGGGGTGACGGGGGAGAGGGTCAGAAAGAAAGACATCAGGGAGAGAGATCAGAGAATGGATAAAGGAAAGGCAGATAGTTTGGGAAAGGGAGAGAGAGAACGAGGAGTGGGAGAGGAGTGGTGAAATGTGAGAGGAACAGGATAGGGAGAAAGATGAACTGAGAATGGAGGAAGAGAAGGTAAGGGGGAGGGAAAATCAGTAATAAATCGGTAAGATGGCAGAGCAGAGTGAGAACGAGGAGTTTGATTACAGAGACAAATGGGAGGAGAAAAAAGCATTAGAGAGGAACACAGAGTGAAGGAGAGAGAGAGAGTAACACAGGGTGAAGGAGAGAGAGAGACAGAGGGGAACACAGAGTGAAGGAGAGAGAGAGAGGAACACACAGTGAAGGAGAGAGAGAGAGAGAGTTACACACAGTGAAGGAGAGAGAGAGAGAGAGAGTAACACACAGTGAAGGAGAGAGAGAGAGTAACACAGGGTGAAGGAGAGAGAGAGAGAGAGTAACACAGGGTGAAGGAGAGAGAGAGAGAGAGAGAGTAACACAGGGTGAAGGAGAGAGAGAGAGAGAGAGAGAAACACAGGGTGAAGGAGAGAGAGAGAGAGTAACACAGGGTGAAGGAGAGAGAGAGAGAGTAACACAGGGTGAAGGAGAGAGAGAGAGAGAGTAACACAGGTGAAGGAGAGAGAGAGAGAGAGAGAAACACAGGGTGAAGGAGAGAGAGAGAGTAACACAGGGTGAAGGAGAGAGAGAGAGTAACACAGGGTGAAGGAGAGAGAGAGAGAGAGTAACACAGGGTGAAGGAGAGAGAGAGAGAGAGTAACACAGGGTGAAGGAGAGAGAGAGAGAGAGTAACACAGGGTGAAGGAGAGAGAGAGAGAGAGAAACACAGGGTGAAGGAGAGAGAGAGAGAGAGAAACACAGGGTGAAGGAGAGAGAGAGAGAGAGAGTAACACAGGGTGAAGGAGAGAGAGAGAGAGAGAGAAACACAGGGTGAAGGAGAGAGAGAGAGAGTAACACAGGGTGAAGGAGAGAGAGAGTAACACAGGGTGAAGGAGAGAGAGAGAGAGAGTAACACAGGGTGAAGGAGAGAGAGAGAGAGAGTAACACAGGGTGAAGGAGAGAGAGAGAGAGAGTAACACAGGGTGAAGGAGAGAGAGAGAGAGTAACACAGGGTGAAGGAGAGAGAGAGAGAGTAACATAGGGTGAAGGAGAGAGAGAGTGAGTAACATAGGGTGAAGGAGAGAGAGAGTAACACAGGGTGAAGGAGAGAGAGAGACAGAGGGGAACACAGAGTGAAGGAGAGAGAGAGAGGAACACACAGTGAAGGAGAGAGAGAGAGGAACACACAGTGAAGGAGAGAGAGAGAGGAACACACAGTGAAGGAGAGAGAGAGAGTAACACACAGTGAAGGAGAGAGAGAGAGTAACACAGGGTGAAGGGGAGAGAGAGAGTGAGAATAACAGGGTGAAGGAGAGAGAGAGAGAGAGAGTAACACAGGGTGAAGGAGAGAGAGAGAGAAACACAGGGTGAAGGAGAGAGAGAGAGAGAGAGAGAGTAACACAGGGTGAAGGAGAGAGAGAGAGAGAGAGTAACACAGGGTGAAGGAGAGAGAGAGAGAGAGTAACACAGGGTGAAGGAGAGAGAGAGAGAGAGAGAAACACAGGTGAAGGAGAGAGAGAGAGAGTAACACAGGGTGAAGGAGAGAGAGAGAGAGAGAGTAACACAGGGTGAAGGAGAGAGAGAGAGAGAGAGTAACACAGGGTGAAGGAGGGAGAGAGAGAGTAACACAGGGTGAAGGAGAGAGAGAGAGAGAGTAACACAGGGTGAAGGAGAGAGAGAGAGAGAGTAACACAGGGTGAAGGAGAGAGAGAGAGAGTAACACAGGGTGAAGGAGAGAGAGAGAGAGTAACACAGGGTGAAGGAGAGAGAGAGAGAGAGAGTAACACAGGGTGAAGGAGAGAGAGAGAGAGTAACACAGGGTGAAGGAGAGAGAGAGAGAGAGTAACATAGGGTGAAGGAGAGAGAGAAACACAGGGTGAAGGAGAGAGAGAGAGAGTAACACAGGGTGAAGGAGAGAGAGAGAAAGAGTAACACAGGGTGAAGGAGAGAGAGAGAGAGAGAGAGAGTAACACAGGGTGAAGGAGAGAGAGAGAGTAACACAGGATGAAGGAGAGAGAGTAACACAGGGTGAAGGAGAGAGAGAGAGTAACACAGGGTGAAGGAGAGAGAGAGAGTAACACAGGGTGAAGGAGAGAGAGAGAGTAACACAGGGTGAAGGAGAGAGAGAGAGTAACACAGGGTGAAGGAGAGAGAGAGAGTAACACAGGGTGAAGGAGAGAGAGAGAGTAACACAGGGTGAAGGAGAGAGAGAGAGTAACACAGGGTGAAGGAGAGAGAGAGAGTAACACAGGGTGAAGGAGAGAGAGAGAGTAACACAGGGTGAAGGAGAGAGAGAGAGTAACACAGGGTGAAGGAGAGAGAGAGAGTAACACAGGGTGAAGGAGAGAGAGAGAGTAACACAGGGTGAAGGAGAGAGAGAGAGTAACACAGGGGTGAACATAAGAACATAAGAAATAGGAGCAGGAGTAGGCCAATCGGCCCCACGAGCCTGCTCCGCCATTCAATAAGATCATGGCTGATCTGATCCTAACCTCAAATCTAAATTCATGTCCAATTTCCTGCCCGCTCCCGTAACCCCTAATTCCCTTTACTTCTAGGAAACTGTCTATTTCTGTTTTAAATTTATTTAATGATGTAGCTTCCACAGCTTCCTGGGACAGCAAATTCCACAGACCTACTACCCTCTGAGTGAAGAAGTTTCTCCTCATCTCAGTTTTGAAAGAGCAGCCCCTTATTCTAAGATTATGCCCCTAGTTCTAGTTTCACCCATCCTTGGGAACATCCTTACCGCATCCACCCCGATCAAGCCCCTTCACAATCTTATATGTTTCAATAAGATCGCCTCTCATTCTTCTGAACTCCAATGAGTAGAGTCCCAATCTACTCAACCTCTCCTCATATGTCCGCCCCCTCATCCCCGGATTAACCGAGTGAACCTTCTTTGTACTGCCTCGAGAGCAAGTATGTGTTTTCTTAAGTATGGACACCAAAACTGTATGCAGTGAAGGAGAGAGAGAGGGGGAACACACGGTGAAGGAGAGAGAGAGAGAGGGGGAACACACGGTGAAGGAGAGAGAGAGAGAGGGGAACACACGGTGAAGGAGAGAGAGAGAGAGGGGGGCAACACACGGTGAAGGAGAGAGAGAGAGAGGGGGGCAACACACGGTGAAGGAGAGAGAGAGAGAGGGGGGCAACACACGGTGAAGGAGAGAGAGAGAGAGGGGGCAACACACGGTGAAGGAGAGAGAGAGAGAGGGGGCAACACACGGTGAAGGAGAGAGAGAGAGAGGGGGGCAACACACGGTGAAGGAGAGAGAGAGAGAGGGGGGCAACACACGGTGAAGGAGAGAGAGAGAGAGAGGGGGCAACACACGGTGAAGGAGAGAGAGAGAGAGGGGGGCAACACACGGTGAAGGAGAGAGAGAGAGAGGGGGGCAACACACGGTGAAGGAGAGAGAGAGAGAGGGGGGCAACACACGGTGAAGGAGAGAGAGAGAGAGGGGGGCAACACACGGTGAAGGAGAGAGAGAGAGGGGGGCAACACAGTGAAGGAGAGAGAGAGAGGGGGCAACACAGTGAAGGAGAGAGAGAGAGGGGGGCAACACAGGTGAAGGAGAGAGAGAGAGGGGGGCAACACAGTGAAGAAGAGAGAGGGGGAACACAGTGAGGAGAGAGAGAGGGGGGAACACAGGTGAAGGAGAGAGAGAGAGAGGGGGGAACACAGGAAGAGAGAGAGAGGGGGGAACACAGTGAAGGAGAGAGAGAGGGGGGAACACAGTGAAGGAGAGAGAGAGGGGGGAACACAGTGAAGGAGAGAGAGAGGGGGACACAGATGAAGAGCAGTGAAGGAGAGAGAGAGGGGGGAACACAGTGAAGGAGAGAGAGGGGGGAACAGTGAAGGAGAGAGAGAGTGGGGGGAACACAGTGAAGAGAGAGAGAGGGGAACACAGTGAAGGAGAGAGAGAGGGGGGTGACACAGTGAAGGAGGAGAGAGAGGGGGGAACACAGTGAAGGAGAGAGAGAGGGGGGAACACAGTGAAGGAGAGAGAGAGGGGGGAACACAGTGAAGGAGAGAGAGAGGGGGGAACACAGTGAAGGAGAGAGAGAGGGGGAACACAGTGAAGGAGAGAGAGAGGGGGGAACACAGTGAAGGAGAGAGAGAGGGGGGAACACAGTGAAGGAGAGAGAGAGGGGGGAACACAGTGAAGGAGAGAGAGAGGGGGGAACACAGTGAAGGAGAGAGAGAGGGGGGAACACAGTGAAGGAGAGAGAGAGGGGGGAACACAGTGAAGGAGAGAGAGAGGGGGGAACACAGTGAAGGAGAGAGAGAGGGGGAACACAGTGAAGGAGAGAGAGAGGGGGGAACACAGTGAAGGAGGAGAGAGAGGGGGGAACACAGTGAAGGAGAGAGAGAGGGGGGAACACAGTGAAGGAGAGAGAGAGGGGGGAACACAGTGAAGGAGAGAGAGAGGGGGGAACACAGTGAAGGAGAGAGAGAGGGGGGAACACAGTGAAGGAGAGAGAGAGGGGGGAACACAGTGAAGGAGAGAGAGAGGGGGGAACACAGTGAAGGAGAGAGAGAGGGGGGGAACACAGTGAAGGAGAGAGAGAGGGGGGAACACAGTGAAGGAGAGAGAGAGGGGGGAACACAGTGAAGGAGAGAGAGAGGGGGGAACACAGTGAAGGAGAGAGAGAGGGGGGAACACAGTGAAGGAGAGAGAGAGGGGGGAACACAGTGAAGGAGAGAGAGAGGGGGAACACAGTGAAGGAGAGAGAGAGGGGGGAACACAGTGAAGGAGAGAGAGAGGGGGGAACACAGTGAAGGAGAGAGAGAGGGGGGAACACAGTGAAGGAGAGAGAGGGGGGGAACACAGTGAAGGAGAGAGAGAGGGGGGAACACAGTGAAGGAGAGAGAGAGGGGGGAACACAGTGAAGGAGAGAGAGAGGGGGGAACACAGTGAAGAGAGAGAGGGGGGAACACAGTGAAGAGAGAGAGAGGGGGGAACACAGTGAAGGAGAGAGAGAGGGGGGAACACAGTGAGAGGAGAGAGAGGGGGGAACACAGTGAAGGAGAGAGAGAGGGGGAACACAGTGAAGGAGAGAGAGAGGGGGGAACACAGTGAAGGAGATGAGAGAGGGGGAACACAGTGAAGGAGAGAGAGAGGGGGGAACACAGTGAAGGAGAGAGAGAGGGGGGACACAGTGAAGGAGAGAGAGGGGGGAACACAGTGAAGGAGAGAGAGAGGGGGGGAACACAGTGAAGGAGAGAGAGAGGGGGGAACACAGTGAAGGAGAGAGAGAGGGGGGAACACAGTGAAGGAGAGAGAGAGGGGGGAACACAGTGAAGGAGAGAGAGAGGGGGGAACACAGTGAAGGAGAGAGAGAGGGGGGAACACAGTGAAGGAGAGAGAGAGGGGGGAACACAGTGAAGGAGAGAGAGAGGGGGGAACACAGTGAAGGAGAGAGAGAGGGGGGAACACAGTGAAGGAGAGAGAGAGGGGGGAACACAGTGAAGGAGAGAGAGAGGGGGAACACAGTGAAGGAGAGAGAGAGGGGGGAACACAGTGAAGGAGAGAGAGAGGGGGGAACACAGTGAAGGAGAGAGAGAGGGGGGAACACAGTGAAGGAGAGAGAGAGGGGGGAACACAGTGAAGGAGAGAGAGAGGGGGGAACACAGTGAAGGAGAGAGAGAGGGGGGGAACACAGTGAAGGAGAGAGAGAGGGGGGAACACAGTGAAGGAGAGAGAGAGGGGGGAAACACAGTGAAGGAGAGAGAGAGGGGGAACACAGTGAAGGAGAGAGAGAGGGGGGAACACAGTGAAGGAGAGAGAGAGGGGGAACACAGTGAAGGAGAGAGAGAGGGGGGAACACAGTGAAGAGAGAGAGAGGGGGGAACACAGTGAAGGAGAGAGAGAGGGGGGAACACAGTGAAGGAGAGAGAGAGGGGGGAACACAGTGAAGGAGAGAGAGGGGGGAACACAGTGAAGGAGAGAGAGAGGGGGGAACACAGTGAAGGAGAGAGAGAGGGGGGAACACAGTGAAGGAGAGAGAGAGGGGGGAACACAGTGAAGGAGAGAGAGAGGGGGGGAACACAGTGAAGGAGAGAGAGAGGGGGGAACACAGTGAAGGAGAGAGAGAGGGGGGAACACAGTGAAGGAGAGAGAGAGGGGGAACACAGTGAAGGAGAGAGAGAGGGGGGAACACAGTGAAGGAGAGAGAGAGGGGGGAACACAGTGAAGGAGAGAGAGAGGGGGGAACACAGTGAAGGAGAGAGAGAGGGGGGAACACAGTGAGGAGAGAGAGGGGGAACACAGTGAAGGAGAGAGAGAGGGGGGAACACAGTGAAGGAGAGAGAGAGGGGGGAACACAGTGAAGGAGAGAGAGAGGGGGGAACACAGTGAAGGAGAGAGAGAGGGGGGAACACAGTGAAGGAGAGAGAGAGGGGGGAACACAGTGAAGGAGAGAGAGAGGGGGGGAACACAGTGAAGGAGAGAGAGAGGGGGGAACACAGTGAAGGAGAGAGAGAGGGGGGAACACAGTGAAGGAGAGAGAGAGGGGGGAACACAGTGAAGGAGAGAGAGAGGGGGGAACACAGTGAAGGAGAGAGAGAGGGGGAACACAGTGAAGGAGAGAGAGAGGGGGGAACACAGTGAAGGAGAGAGAGAGGGGGGAACACAGTGAAGGAGAGAGAGAGGGGGGGAACACAGTGAAGGAGAGAGAGAGGGGGGAACACAGTGAAGGAGAGAGAGAGGGGGGAACACAGTGAAGGAGAGAGAGAGGGGGGAACACAGTGAAGGAGAGAGAGAGGGGGGAACACAGTGAAGGAGAGAGAGGGGGGGAACACAGTGAAGGAGAGAGAGAGGGGGGGAACACAGTGAAGGAGAGAGAGGGGGGGAACACAGTGAAGGAGAGAGAGAGGGGGGGAACACAGTGAAGGAGAGAGAGAGGGGGGAACACAGTGAAGGAGAGAGAGAGGGGGGGAACACAGTGAAGGAGAGAGAGAGGGGGGGAACACAGTGAAGGAGAGAGAGAGGGGGGGAACACAGTGAAGGAGAGAGAGAGGGGGGGAACACAGTGAAGGAGAGAGAGAGGGGGGAACACAGTGAAGGAGAGAGAGAGGGGGGAACACAGTGAAGGAGAGAGAGAGGGGGGGAACACAGTGAAGGAGAGAGAGAGGGGGGGAACACAGTGAAGGAGAGAGAGAGGGGGGGAACACAGTGAAGGAGAGAGAGAGGGGGGAACACAGTGAAGGAGAGAGAGAGGGGGGGAACACAGTGAAGGAGAGAGAGAGGGGGGGAACACAGTGAAGGAGAGAGAGGGGGGGAACACAGTGAAGGAGAGAGAGAGGGGGGGAACACAGTGAAGGAGAGAGAGAGGGGGGGAACACAGTGAAGGAGAGAGAGAGGGGGGGAACACAGTGAAGGAGAGAGAGGGGGGAACACAGTGGAAGGAGAGAGAGAGGGGGGGAACACAGTGAAGGAGAGAGAGGGGGGGAACACAGTGAAGGAGAGGAGAGGGGGGGAACACAGTGAAGGAGAGAGAGAGGGGGGGAACACAGTGAAGGAGAGAGAGAGGGGGGGAACACAGTGAAGGAGAGAGAGAGGAGAGAGAGGGGAAAGGAGAGAGAGAGGGGGAACACAGTGAAGGAGAGAGAGAGGGGGGAAAGCGAAGTGAGAGAGTGAGAGAGGGGGGGAACACAGTCGAAGGAGAGAGAGAGAGGGGGGGGAACACAGTGAAGGAGAGAGGAGAGAGAGAGGGGGGAACACAGTGAAGGAGAGAGAGAGAGGGGGGGAACACAGTGAAGGAGAGAGAGAGGGAGGAACACAGAGGAAGGAGAGAGAGAGAGGGGGGGAACACAGTGAAGGAGAGAGAGAGAGAGGGGGAACACAGTGAAGGAGAGAGAGAGAGAGGGGGAACACAGTGAAGGAGAGAGAGAGGGGGGAACACAGTGAAGGAGAGTGTGTGCAGCGGGACCCAGATAAAATGAGGGAGAAGCTGAGAAACAAAGAAAATGCAAAGAGAATGGAAGAAGGAATGAATTGTGAGAGTGTGTGTTACCAGAGAGAGAAACGGGTGTGTGTGAGAGAGATAGAGAA